>NW_027450411.1:0-32868 GCF_964194025.1 Convolutriloba macropyga | reverse complement strand
CTCAATATCAAGATCACCTATTCTAGAATCATATACAACATTTTTTATCTTTATCTTATACAAAATAATAGTCACTAATAGTATTATAATTTATTACACCATAGTTATAATGTTTAAATCTATATAGATTAGAATCAATTTTAAACTTCTCTTGTACTCTTTCAAAGAATTGTTGAGAACTTTTTAAAGTAATATATATTGCTGGAGTGTTATCTCTTGTTTTAGTTTTTAAATCTGTTACAGTATGACCTACACATATTATATTAATATTGTGATGCCTACCTTTAGAATATAATGAATCAATAGCTGGTAATCTAATGTTTTTTCCCATATCATCAAATATAATAAGACTATTAGCAAAACCATCTGAATTATCTAATAATTTTAAATCATCAACACCATATACATTATAACCCTTCCACTCACTACCACCAATACAGAATACATTAACATTATCATACAAACCACAATACTCTTTTGAAAAAGTTGTTTTTACCAGACTTAGATGGACCATAAATAATAAAGTTATGATTTTTCATTTCAAATGGTTCTGGCACAATATTCCTATATCCTTTGAATCTCTTCCTTAAATCAGAATATTTATCATAATTCCAATAAAAAATTATAATAATAAGTATTAAAAAAATATAAAGCGGAAACATCAGCAACATTTCATTTCGGGTGAAAAACTTATTATATTTAGTTATAGTTTTACTTCAAAATTATATTTTTTTGCATGTTCTAAGAATCTTTCTTTTGTATGCTGAAACCTATATCTATGGAGATAAATGCATAACCTACAATAGAAATGTTTAAACCTATACTGAGTGATGAGTTTATTTACTTTACACATTCTGCATACTAAATATTGACTGGGATTATTAAAGTGCACTAGCAAATGATCATGTCTCTCTTCATATGTTGTGATTTTTTTTACATACAAAACATTGGAATGGTTTATTTTGACACTCATCACAACTCCAACACCACGCCTTGTTTTTACATTTATCACATTTGGTAGTAATCAATTTTTTAGTATTGAAAAGATATATAAATAATATTTTTTCAAAATTTGGTATATAGAAAATGAATCAACAAGATTATACCGGTTACATTCATTCCACGAGTGAGCAAGCTCAATCTCATAGTGAACAAGTCCAATCTGGAAGTGAGCGAGCTCAATTTGGGGATGGAAAAACTCAATCTAGTGCTAGTAGCACAGCTGTCCAAATGTTAAAAAATAAAAACAAACCAAGGGAAGAAATCAAATCAGTAGATAAGGAAAAACAAAAGGTAGAATTAGAAAAATCATTAGAATCAATCAGAAACTTTAATCAAATAAATGAAGAAATAAAAGAATCATATGATAAACAGGATGCAAAATTAAAACAAAGAGAAGATGATATGCGTGAGTCATTGCGAAAGGCTGAAGCAAAACACTTTCCAGATTTAGATCAATCTAAAGACTTAGATCAATCTAAAGACTTAGATCAATCTAAAGATTCAGATCAATCTAATGACATAGATCAATCTAAAGATTCAGATTTAGACTCAGATAGAGAATCATCTTCACCTGATGATTTTGTCTATGTCCAAGAGCCTAAAACAAATAATATTAGGTGTGAAGAATGCGATGAAGAGATAACTCGAAAGAATTGTAACACATTCAATCATTTAAACATAAAAAGAATGAGCGATTATATAATAGAAATAAAATATTGAGGAAGCTAAGGATGAGGGAATAAAAATTACTAATAAAGAAATAGATCAAAAGTTAGATGAGCAGTATACAGGAAGTCGTTACACCAATCCTGAAGAAGGAATAAAGCTTTTTGATAGTTGTGATATGTATCTTGATAATTATACTGCTTATCATAATCATTTGACAACATTAAAACATAGGAATAATGTAAGATTGGTTAAGGGGGAAATAATAAAGAATGGAGGTAAGTTTGATTGTGTAACATGCAAGACTACTCTGAGTTAATATAGTGTGGATCAACATTTAAAAACAAAGATGCATTTAGATAATGTTGAGGGTAAAGATCTGCCAAGCACCTTCACTGATAAAAAAGATATTGCGATATATGTAATACTAGATATAACAATTTAAATGAACACAATGAATCAGATGAACATAAAGAAAATGTTAAACAGAAAAAATTTGTTGAAAAGAAGTGGAGAGATAAAGTTATTGAGTTAGGATTAGATCATAATATGAAGCCTAATCAAATAATAATAACTAATAGTTATTATGAAGATCCTAAATTCTTGAATATAATGGAGTCATTGCATAGCATACATCCCTGTATTAGGTTTAACACCTTTGATGTAGTTAAGTATACAAAACCTACGGATGATAAGTTAGAGGAAAATGAGTTTACATATAGACTTATGACTAGACAATATAATGGATCTTATGACTTGGATATGTTGAATAGTGAACTAGAAACTAGAATGCAAGAGCATGAAATGAATCAATCTGGATGGAGTATGCAAAGATTTATCAAAAGAACAATGTATATACATAGGTCTTCTCATAGTGGTGGATGTTATACTGAGTTACATTTCACATCTAGATATATATACTTATTATACATAATGGTGATAATAAATGTTTACCATTGTGTCTAATTGCTTATCTACATCCTGCACCACATAATTTCAGTAGAGTTAGTAATTATAATAAACCAAAATACATTAATGAGATAAAATTACCAAATGGAGTTACACCTCCAAATGATTATTATCACTTAAAGAAAATCCAAGAACTAAATAAAGATAAAGTATTATTTAATGTATTCATTATAAATAAAAATAAAACTATTAATCCTGTTTTAATTAATCTTAATGATCCTAAAGGATGTAACATATTATACTGGGATAATCACTATCTATTATGTAAAGATATGTCATTCTTATTAAAAAAATCATATAAACATAAATGTTATCCATGTCAAAAATGTTGTGTCTCATTTCAAACTGAAGATGCTTTAAATATTCATTTAGAATTGTGTAATAATACTGGTAGAAGAACAATCGATAAAGATGATTACCTAAAGTTTGATAAGTTCCATTATAAAAACAGAGTACCATTTGCTATGTATTATGATTTTGAATGTATAATAAAAGATGGGAAACACTTACCTATTGCTTGTGGTTTATATATAAAAAGTGACTATCCTGATATATTAGAAAATAAGTATGAAAGTTATTGTGGAGAGAAAGTAGTTGATTGGTTTATAAGTAGAGTAAATCATTATAATAATTTATTTAAAGATATATTTGAAATTAAAATTCCAATGAAAGAGAGACTATTACTTCACTTACTAATATGTGTTACTATTGTAACGAGAAATTGGGTAATGACATTGTTAGAGATCATGATCATCTAAATGGTAAATTTAGAGGGTATGCTCACAATAAGTGTAACCTTCAAGCTAAGAATACATTTGTACCAATGTATGCATTTAATTCTTCTAATAATGATAATCACCTATTTATAACTAAACTAGCAAAGAAGATTAGACATAAAGTGTTAACTAAAACAGATGAGAATTTTATTAGTATTGATATGGGTTATGCAAAAGCGCTAGATATGTTTAGGTTCTTCAATCCACTTAGCTTAGATGCTATTAGTAAGACATTGGGTAATGAAGAATGTATATAATTGAATAAATGTGCCTCAGAAAGACGTAAAAGTTTATTCCCGTATGAAGGGTTTGATAGTATAGATAAACTATATGAAACAACATTACCACCTAAGGAAGCATTCTATTCTAATTTGAAACAAAGCGGTATTACAGGTAAAGAGTATAAGCAAGCAATAGATTGTTGGAAAGATACTGGATGCAAATCAATAAAGGATTATGTGATGTTACATCTTAAAGCTGATGTGCTATTATCGGTAGATGTATTTGAAAGGTTAAGAGATAAGTTTTTAGAATATTCTGAAATAGATACTTGTTATAAAAATTTTACTCCTGGATTCACCTGGTAATGTGGATTGAAATATACTAATGTTAGACTTAAATATTGCAAAGAAATTACAGTTAATATTTATGATACAATACAACATGGTATTAGAGGTGGGTTAGCTTCAGTATTAGGGGATTGTCATGAAAATGTTTGAATAAAGAAAAAAATCCTGAGTATACAGGGAATGAGAATTATCTAGAATATTTAGAATTCAACTCATTATACGCCTCTTCTATGGTTCAAGCTTTACCTACTGGTGAGATCAAAGTATGTGACACTCTCGATCCAGGAACTGGCTTACCAGATTATACTAGATCTAGCTCTAATACTGGATATTTCTATACCATTGATATAAAGTATAATGATGAGTTGAAACAAAAGAGAGAGAAATATCCATTCTTTCCAGAAAAAACTAAAGCAAACATTGATCAGTTAACAGACTATCAAAATGAAAAAAAAAGAAAGGATATAAACCCAATGAGAAGTTAATGCTAAAATTACAGATAAAGTAGATTATGTAATAGATGGAGAGATGTTAGATTGGTATTTAGCTAGTGGTTTGAAGCTGGAAGATATTACAATTAAGCAAAAGTTAGAGTTTAGTGAGAGTGAATGGTTAAAACCCTATATTGAGTTTAATATTCAGAAAAGAAAAGAAGCTAAAGCTAAGGGTGATAAATTTGGGGATGTATTCTTTAAGATAAAGAGTAATGCCTTCTATGGAAAAACAATAGAAAATGTATATATAGACAAGATGCAGAGTTAGTTAATGATGTAGATAGATATATTAAATTAGTAACAAGTGTTAGTTTTAAATATGGTTAAATAGTGTCAGAAGAAATGTAAAATTAGATAAGTTTAATTATATTGGTTTTGTTATATTAGAGAAAGCTAAACTGTTCATGTATAAAGCTTTATATGATTATTTTGAGAACGAGTTAGATTGTAGTAATCATTATACAGATACTGATAGTATATTTTTAAACATAAATGTTCCATTAGATAGTACCATAGAAAAGGAAATGGATAAGATAAGAGATATTTTACATAATAATGAGTTAGGTAATATGAAGGATGATTTACCTACTGATACTATTATAGAAGCTTGTTTCCTTAAAGCTAAAGCATATTGTTTTAATACAGATAAAAGTGAAGAAAAGAAAAAGTTAAGAGGAATAACTAAAGCTACTATTAAAAACCAAATTATTTTGGAAGGTTATACTAATGCCATATATGAAGGCAAAAATAATATGTAACTAATTATACTATTGATAGCAATAGACATCAATTAGAAACTAAGGAACAGTATAAGATAGCCATAGATCCATTTGATGATAAATGATAAGAGATAGTAATGGTAAATTTAGGTTTTACAATTAATTTTTATATAAATATTCGCAAAGTTAAAATTTATAAAAGAGTTAAGCTGGTTTTTTTTATTCAAGTTATCTACGAAGTGGTTACAACAATCCACAAAGTGGCTTCACAGATTTTTGCAAGTTGGTTTCACGTGCTTTTTACACGGTCTCACTAGTTTTATACTAGTATCTGGGATACGTTCACTGGAGTCAGTGAGGATAGAACCTGAACTATCGGTGAAGCCGATTCACGGATCCGCCTGATAATTGATAATTACCAGCTCAACTCTGTACTAGTGGGTTGCACTAACTGAGACAAGATATGATAGATTTTAAATATAAAAGAAGTGAATATCGAGTAGATATATAAATGGAAGTAGAATAATGTGTATATGGCTGCCTCCGTGGCTCTATGTTGCGGAGGCAGCCATATACACATTACGATTTTGAAATTGAAACAATGTAGTTCAAAATAGATATACATAGTCATAGTAGAATATGGAATTAACGAGTTTTTTTTTCTTACAGAGTTTTTGAGGTTTAAAGTTCTGTGAATAGTAGACGATATTCCGGTTTTTTATTCACATTTTCCTCATTTTTTGAACAACTTTTCGTCAATTTTGTCAATCTTGTGAACAATTGATTTATTTCACAGATGTGCAGCAAAATCAGGTCGGATCTTGATATAACCATGGGTGCTTACTTTAATTTTTTACTGTTCTTAGTGATGTGCGGCATTTTCTTCAAATTATTTCCGCATTTATAGTATTTTGTTAATTACTGATAAAATTTGCAAATAAAGATCTCATTTTGACATATTCTTATAAGAGAAAATGAAGCCCAACGACCCTATATCATGGTTTCAGTGTTATGCTCATGGTTTTATGGCTGTGACCAATTGTGTTTGTATAATTTTTTTATGGATTTCTTATGTTTTGCTTTCATTTGTTTTAGATTATTTAGTCCAATTACTTAGTCTCCCGAATCAACGATCCAGTTGGCATTCTTAGGGGTATAGGTTAACCTAGAAAAAGCTTTCAGTTGTTGTCCAATGTCTCTTGTGTCTTTGAAAAAATTTAATTAAAGAAATTCTGTGCAACTTTAAATTTCGCCACTGTTGAAATTATTTCTCTCATCTTCTGACAAACTTTCAGTAAAGCAGTTGGAAACACATTTCCCATGGCTTTCAAATTAACATCAGTAACAGTTTTTTTTTGTTTAACTAATGATTCTTGGTCTTGATACTACGTGTTCTCAAACTATTTGATTTTCGAGCACAATTGCACATCTTAAAAGTTCGTTTTGTTTCCTTGTCGAACTATTTTACTGAACCAATAGAAGGAAAGCATAGTTGGCGAAAAACAGAAGATAAAATAGGCGTATCTGAATATGTCAATTGTTTTTGTTGATTAGATTATGCTTTTGGACTGAAATCTCTCCCAAAATTAGTGGATTTCTTTCGTTTTTGCTTATGTTTGTTTTTTTTTGTTGTACGACGTATACCTGATAAAAATAGGTCTCAAATTTTTCCCAGGACGTTTAACTGAACCTATTTAAGGATTTCAAATCTAATTTTTGTGTTTTAATGACTTTCAAACTAACTTTTAAAAAACGTACAGTCAATTGTTTCCTTTTTTCTTTCAGGTTTTCCACCAGGTAACTCAATCTCACTATTAAGAACTCTCATTTTGTGGATTAAGATCTATTTTCTTGGTTACTTATATGTTTAAAATGATGGCTTCGACTTTTTAGTTTCAAAAAAACTTTAAAATTTGTTCAAATTTTGGTTTTCATTTTTTTTGTTTACTCTACACAGTTATTTTTAAATGACTTATTGGAGTTCATATGGGAAATGATCATTTACAAATCTTCTGGATAAGATGTTATAATGACGCCTCGTATACTGTGGTGTCGCAAGTTCGTTTGTGGAATTGTGGCTTCTGCCTGTGCTTGTTATCTGGTGACATAGTCTCATTTTTTACAGCCCAAGTGGATTCCCAAGTTGCAACTTAATCTATATCTTCTTGTTGAAATGTTATGTCTGTTATGATTCTTCAAAAACGTTTGTTCAAAATTTAACTTGGATTTTTGAGCTTCGCCAAATTCTGAAAGCGTTGTTCGGTTCATTTGTAGTTTAGTCTTTGTTGACAAAGGCCAAAACGGGTTTCCAGCGAGCTGCCATTTGTTCTCTATAACGATCTATAACCATTTGTTTCTCGGCTATGTTTCTGCTGATACTATGAGATTTCAAAAAATTATTTGAGAATTTTATTTATTTTATGGATATTTATTTACGGATATACATTTTGAAGGATATTGTTTTTGTTTTTAAATTTAAACATTCATGGTAGGTACCACTGGCGTTAAGATTTCGCGCAAGAGAAAATATTTAATGCGGCTATCGGTGAGTTTATGGTATAAACGGCTTCACTGCCATTTTTGCGCAAAGTTGAATTGGGTTCAACCGACATTTGTCCTTCATGTTGTAGTCGTATGACATACTCTGGTTAGTGATAAGTCTCAACTGGAGATATGAATGAAAACTTTAGTGATTTCAGTTATTCTCTAATGAGAACAATTTTATCAAAAAAAATTGTTTTCATCGACAGAAGCGTATTTTTGAACGTTGCAAATTTTGCTCATTTTGTTGGCCTGTTATCCCTTGATTGAGGACAGGTCTCATATCTTTTCTAATGAAGTAAATGTTGATTTGCTTTGCGTAGGTTTGATCTGATGCAAGTTTGCTTGTTATAGTTTTTTTAATATAGACATCGGAATTTGGTCGTAATTCAATTTTGTTTTTTGATTTTTATTATTGTCTTTCTTAGTAGTCCGTTTTTGTTTTATTGAACGATGTGTGCGTTTTTGAAGGTTTTCAATCTCGGCAATGTTTAGTAGCCAAGAAAGTCAAGAAAGTGGATGAGCGAGGTCGGAAGAACATTATGTGTGTACGCACAATACCGAGCCCCTTGTTTCAAATATAGTATCGCGAAGTACGCTGGAATTCTATTTATTACAACCAGCTATTAACTCATCGTGTTTTCTTGGTACTGAAAAACGTTGAACCACTTAAACTTCCCAATTAACGACCGGCATTATTTGAGCCAACAATTTGTTGAATTCATGAAGTGACTAAGTTTGGAAAAACTTTTGAAACTATTTTTAAGATTTTGCAAAAAACTTCCAGCAATCCTAATATTACCATGTCATCACACAATTCCTACTATACCATTTTCATCTTTTTTTAAAAAGAATAGAGAAAATGGCGCCAAACCGATTTGGCCGAGAAAAATTTTGATTGTTATGTACCAATTTCAACATGTGTGCTTTCATCCATATAAATTATTCCTCAGCTTACAAAGAATCAGGTTTCCTTTCTCGTCTAATTTTTTGAAGCCTACTTGCTGTTAAATTAAGATTTGTTCTTCAATGTCAGCGTTTAAATTTTTGTTTTGATTTGTTGAGTATGCTTCGTTGCAAGCTTCATTGTGACCTGGAACTCGGCTAAACCTTTTTGCTACAAATTTTGCCTTGTACATTTTAATCTCTTCACTAGGACGAAAATTAAGCACAAGGTGGCAACGGCCACCAAGAGTTTATTCCCATTGTGCTGTAATTTATACTCAACAAATTAGTTACATGCCGTATTCATTGCTTCATAACAGTTTCAGTTCTTTTGATTTCTCCAAGAAACTTTGTAATATTTCAATGTTCTTAATATCCACTACGAAAAGCTACCCTGCTTAAATCTCTATATCCATCCAACTGATGCTTTTTAACTATCCCCTCCGTCATTTCTTTGGCTTCATTAAACATTTTGTTTTTCGTTGAAGGAAATATCCCAAGATTTTCTAAGTTTAAAGATCCCTTTTGTCATCTGGAATACCTACGAGACTAGTTTTTTTGTCTGAATATCCCAAAAACATTCCTTATTCAGAAGTTCTTTCAATCTTCCATCGCAAACGTTTGAAACTTGAACAAAAGGAGAACAACCAAACACTTTTCAATAATCAAAGTTAGGTTCCTCCTTGTACACCGCCTCAAAAGTTTTCTTCTTAGAGGTGTCTCGAAAGTTTCCTATAATCGATTGTATAAAATCAAAATAGGTGGATTCTCAGCTAAGAACTTTACCAATCTTACGCGAGTGCATACGAGCCTCAAACTGTTCAGCAAAAAAAAACAAGAAATTACTCTCACGCCCATTGAATACTAATATTTCTGTCTTTGAGAGCATATTTAGGACTGCCCTATTCAATTTTGAAATCCGTGTGAAGACTGAGGTCTCAGCAATTCACTCTCAGTACGTTTGAAACCGACAAAACCGACGCTTTTTACGTTTAAGACCAAAAAACCGACAATTTTTAAGTTTGAAACTGAAGAAAACAGACGCTTCTTACGTTCTAAGCGTGACCAAGACCGATGCTTCTTGAAACTAGAAACCTACAAAAACCGACGCTTCTTACGCTAAAATACCGACAAAAGCGACGAAAAACACGTAAGGTTTTTGATCGATTTTGGTGAAATAAAAGCGACAAAAACCGACGATTTCTTATGTTTGAATCAAAGAAATACTCAACGCGGGAATTTACTTAATTTTCGAACGATTACCATCCCAAACCAAAATCCATCTATTCGTTTTCAGACAAAAATGAAGTGTCTGTTATGATGACCTATGATGGAATATCTCCAGTTGAGCAACGCTCTATGAAGAAAATTGAAACAGTTGAACCTCCAATTAGCGACAGGCATTACTTGAGCCAACAAATTGTTGAATTCATGAATTGACTATGCCATCATTACCCGGGCCGTGGTGTCGACGCCAAAAATGGGAACAAAATTATGTAAGATTGAAGTTGAATGCCTTGAACTTATGTAAGATCTTAAATGAAATCAACGCAATCAACGCCAAACATTTTTAAATTTGTGTTGAGTTTTACTTAGATCTCATCTGCTCTGAAGTTAGTGTAGATCTTATAATGATTTGCGTTGAAAATAGCGTAAAATCTTTTTATAAAAATTAACACATTCACCGCCAATCTCGCAAACTTTTGCATTTTAAGCAAAGATTTTACATACGTTATCAAATCTTGTAATCGAACAATTAGTTTAGAATTAACGTTTGACAGCTGTCGCGATTAGCACAAAACTAAGCCCCAGATTTGTTACTTCAAACTAATACAATTCAAATTTCTTGGTGATCGCCTTTAATTCAAGATTTCCTTGACTTCTCATGACATGCGATCTTTACTAGCATATTACTCACAGATTTTGTATCTTTGAAAGATCAAGGGTTAATAGATCTTACATAACAAACTGAAGAAATGGGAACAAAATTGGTATAAATGTGTGTAAATTGGCAAGTAGTTTAGCTCTTTAAGCCGACTTCCGACTAGATTGTGATTGAAATGCATTCCTGATGCAAAGTCTTTTGTCATTCCGTTATTCATAGTATTAAGTCTAAAACAAAACACAAGCTTGACTGTCTAAGAAGACGCTTACTGGGCGCTCGATTTTTCAATCAATTTCTCGTGGCAAGTTTGCCAAAAGTACTACAGCGTTCAGCTGTTGCAGTAGAAAAACACTTTTGCAACCTACCAGCCCAACTGATTACACGCAAACTACTGTTACGTTTAAAACAACAAAAACTTGCACTTTTGCTTTTGTCTTTGTTGCCTGCCCAACCTGAGCATGACAATCCTGTCAACTCCAGTTTCTCAGTTTTTCTATAAACCATCTTATCCGACGTTTTCCCTTTTAGGTAACGTAAACAACCTTTTGAGACATTCCAAGGTAATTTTTCGGTATTTTAAAAAACAAGCCACACAGATCAAATTTCCCACTATACTCCTATAATCACATGATTTCATTTATTTATGCTTTTTGCGGAATATTTCTGGTGAATCTAATTTTGAGTCTTTTTATTTGATGGTGCTTCAGTGTCTTTGATTCAGTCATTTTAAACTTCTCTTGCAATTTGTTGACTTGAAGTTTTAAATTTTAGTTTTTTTCGCTTCTGTTAGCTCACTTTTTATTTTAAAGTACCACCTTCATAACTGCTTTCGTTGAAAAGTTTTCTAAACTTTATCTTCCGAAATTTTCGAAACTTTTAGATTTCCTTTAATCCCGATCCTGCTATACAAATTTCATCATTCTTTATAAAAAGAAACGACGCTAAACCTAACTGGCAAAGGAAAGATCTGATTGTTAGGTACCAATTTCTATCAGACTGCTTCAATCCGTTAAAACTTCTCCTCAGCTTTTTTACAGTATGGGATATCCTTTTTTTGTCTATTTTCTCGAAGCCTTTGTTCTGTTAAATGCGGATTTTTTTCTGTAAGGTCAATGTTTAAGTATTCTGTTTTGACTGTTTAATTACGATTTGTTGCATTCTTGACCTGGAACCTGGCTAAACATTTTGCTAAAAATCTTGCTGTATACCCTGTTATCTAACCACAAGGAGTAAACTTAAGAGCAAAGGCTATTTTAAGTTTTCTTAAGTTTTCAACCAACGCTTCTTACATTTTGAAACCGATTTGGTGGCTGTGTTGTAGGACTACGAAGCGGTGAGTCGTTATGTTTATGTTTCGAACAATTCTTTATAGTTTTATTAAAATTGGCGTTTCTTACCATTCCTGTAGTATCCTTGACAATATAGAAATCTGGTAGTTGACATTGAGTCAGTTTTTTTTCTGAGGCGATTAAGCACAATAATTACACCAACAGCCTCCATTTATAATGTACTCGAACCCTTATCTTAGTCTTATTTGAGAAATGTTCTACCAACAACTTATTTGTCTTTCGGCCAAACTTGTACCTGAAATTTGTACCTTTCAGAATCGCAGCACGAAAAAATGGAAGCCAAAACAAATTGTTAAGGCTGAGCGGTTCCTAGCTGTACTAAGCAATCCTGGTTCTCCGGCAGATCTGTTACACAACAGAACCTCTGTAACCCTATTTGATCCTGCGTAACAGCTCAACTCACTCTTAACAGCACAAGCAGAATCTACTGCCTTAAAACGCAAATTTAGCACCCCGCAAATGTCTTCCCATTAAAAATAAGAGAGCCCTGGGCAAAAAACCTGGTGGCTAATATGAACTTCGGGACAAATCTTGCAGTCGAAAAATTAATTTAGAATTGACGATTATCAAAACTCGCAATAGAATTTAAAAAATAAGATTAGTTTTCAGCGATCGTCAGGACAAATTCTTGTGTTTTGCGGAACAGTATGAGACTCGTATGCACTCGCTAAAACTTGGCAATGTTTTTAGAGGAGACGCCATCTATTTAGATTATATAAGAGCTGTTAGAAGTAATTCTTCGGAGGAACAACGCAGGCAAGCTCTGCAAAAAGAACGGGAAGAACTAGATGTAAAAAGGGGTTTTGTGGTATAGGTCTGTAAAATCTTTTCATGAAACCACATAAGGTTGATGGCTCTAGAGCTTGAGATGTACTCAGAAGAAGGTTCAAATTTTGAGAGAGCTCAGTTAAATAAAATGATAGCACACTTAACGAGCTTTCAACTGAGAGTATAGTAGATGTAGTTAGTAGATTATTTTAACAGATCACACGATATGCAATACAAATTAACACTGGTGAAAGACGGACATTTATAATGAAATACAGCGAAATGGAGTGAAACAAAATTGTCTTAATAAATTAAAAAGAGTTTTTATAGAATTGCGAAAATTTGGCTCTACTTATGAAGTAAAGCAAAGACCAGAAAACTGTAGAGGAAATCAAACGAGGCCCAATAAATGTTGACCTGAAAAATGTAACAACAAAAAGAGAGCTTATCCTTCAGTAGGGAAAGGAAAAGTTTCAACTGCCAACAAAACCGGACATATCGCAAATGACTGTGGGCTTAAAAACCTTTAATGTACAAAATAAAGCTTCTCCATTGAATTGTTTTAAGTGTGGTGAAGATAGCCAATTTCTGAAGAAGCAACCAAATTTTTAGAAACACTTTGTAATCAAAGCAGAAGAACCACTCAGAGGGACTTGCAAAATTTAGTTGAAGAGCAAAATTTAAAAGGAAAATTTTTCCACTAATATCAAATTTAGGAAAACAACCCTGCAACTGAGGTACTGCCAGTCATAGGAATGAAAACGAAAGTTTACTCATGGATGTAGACAAGGAATGTTCTGGCACCATCACTAAAGCAATTAATTGTTTCAATAGTGGTAAAAGAACAGATGAAATCAGAAATCCGGATACTAATGATTCAGAGCAAAAAAAAATAAAGTAAAGCCTTGCTTGTTCCCAATAATACAAGGAATCTGGCGTCGGTGTAAGAGATGAGAGCAACATGCAATGAAGTTTTCTTTGATAGGAATTTAGAAATACGAAATAAATCATAACAATTTTCTCCATTGAGGAAAGAGATTCCATGTCTGTTCAGGAACAATTTTCAGTAGGCAGACACCGCAGAGCAGTGGAAACTAGCTTGTGGAGATCTCCGTAGTTTGTGGCATAAGCCTTTGGGCCATGAAAATTTCAGGTTATATACGAACTGAAAAATCACGCCGATGGACTTAATTTAAGCGAGCACGATCTAATAAACTGTCAACCATGTCACCTAAATAAAAATTTGATCCCAATTGGCTTCAAAAATAAACTTAAAAACTAACTTTTTGTTCAAAATTTTCCCAGCAAACGCTGCATGGTTTACGTCTCTATTTCCATCAAACTGATGATTGTTGACTAACCCCGCCTTCCTTTCTTTGATTTCAATAAACACTTCTTTTTCGGTGAGGTTTATTTTGTAATTTTCAGACACTCAAGATCTTTTGAAATACCTAAATGATAATCTTACTATAATGTGACTGTCCCAAAAATACGTATTGTGAGAAATTTGATCAATCTTGCCACAAAATTTTTTTAACATGAACAAAAGATGAACAACCATAATATTTGGCAGACTCTAAGTTAGGTTTTTTCTTGTGCATTACCTCAAAGGTGTCTTCTGAATACATGAATTGAAACAAAAAAATTTTACTCTCACTTGAAAAATGAGTGCTTATGATCAATACAATTTTTATTGTCCTGGCTGCTCTAAAATCATTTACTCGTTTGGGTTATTGATCAACAGTTCTTCTCAATCTTGCCATTTTCGTGTAGTGTATAGATTGCGGAGAATTGTAACACCTTTCTGACTGCATTTTTGTATTATGTCGTTTGAGATATTCCCTGCGTCTTTTTAACCTAAGGTTTCTGTTTGTCCTATATCCGCAAAGAAATGTTAAAATTTTTTAAATTGCATTATCCCGTGATTTCAAGACAAATCTTTTGATACGAGCTAAAACAATCCGCAAACCCTATTGCATGCCTCCAGTCGTTTACCGCTTCCGCTTGAATGTGCCCTCACATGACTTTATGGACAATTTCTAGGATTTCAGTTATAGTAATTTTTGTCCTCCTGCAAGTTTTAAATTGTAGTTGTTCTGTACATTAATATGACTCAAGGGCTAGGGCCTTAAACTAAGGGGATCCCAACTATCTATACTGCACTGCTCTGCATTTTTTCTTAGTCAATGTCGTTTCAGATAGACAAACCATCTCTTTTCTCAAAAGGGAACATTTTTCCGTTTTAAGCTTGCTTTTCTAAAGTCCATCCAGGTAAAACCAATATGCTTGTTGCTGTAAACTTTGACAACGATTCAAGGTTCCTTGTAGTGTCCGGCACGAGCAAGTCATTATTTAATCCTATTTTCTGTTCTGAGCCCATTAGAATCCGAAACTATGATTTCAACTGGTTCTTCCCACCAATTGAAAAAATAATGGTGTTTGCATTAGTGATGGTGCCAGAATACTCCTTTTCTATATCCATGACTAAATTTTTGTCTTCAATCATATGACTGGTAGCACGTCAGAGTTTCAGGGTTGCTTTGTAAAGTTTGGATAAAAGGAAAAAATTCACCTTCTAAATTCTGCTCCTCAACTAAATTTTGCAAGTTTCCTCTGAGTGGTCCTCCTGCTTTGACTTACAAAATTTATCTCGAATTTTGGTTGTTGCTACAAAAAATGGCCGTTTAACCGGGATCACCACACTTAAAGCTTTTCATTGGGGAAGGTTTGGTTCGTTCATTAAAAGGTTTTTTAAGCCCACAGTATTTTGCACTTTTTCCCAATTACTGGCACTTGCAATTTTTCCGTTCCTCATTGAAGAATATGCCCTCTGTTTTCATTTATATACGTTCTCGACTCTCGTTTCATTTCCTCTGGAGTGTTTTCAATTTAGCATTTCTTCACGACTGTTGCTAAATTTTCATATTCTTTCTCTTTTTGAAACTCTACTGCGATTTACAGAAACTTTTAGATCTACTGCGTCAAACATTTTTACCTTGATTCACTTACTCATTAGCGTTGAGTTGTATTGCATATCAACTGCTCCTCCGAAGAATTAATTCTAAACGCCTGCTTTTAATCTAATTAGGTGGGTTCTCCATTAAAATTTTTGTCAATTGTTTGCGAGTGCATACGAGCCTGAAACTGTTCAGCAAAATACGAGAAATCTTACTCACGTTCGCTGATTACTAGGCTTTTTGTTTTGAACTCATTTTTGGCAATGCCTTCTTACTTTCATTGTCCGTCGGGAAAACTTAGTCTCTGACTGCAACAAACACTAATCTTTCCCTACTGGACTAAAGACTCAAGCGATACTGTATTTACTGCCCCAACTAATCTTTATTTTGTTTCTCTATACTAAGTTCGCTCTAGGTAAATGTTCCTTTTTTCTTAAAAAGAGCTGGGCTGGAGAAAAAATCTCTTTCGAACCTAAATCAAACTTTCTTTCGAACTTTAGACCAATACTATGGAGGACGAAGCGGTGAGTCGTTAAGTCTGTTCATCAAAAACTGCTTCAAGTTAGCACTTGCAAATATGGTATCACTGATGAAGAAACAAATTTACTAAGCAAAAGCTCTTTGGTCGACTAACATAATCTAGAATTTGGCGTTCTGTTCGGATCCTGTAGCATCCTTGACAAAATTTTTCAAGAATTAAACTTAAAAATGCTTCGGACAAGAAGTACGCCAAACTCAAGGCAAAATTACGTAAGATCTACGCTAAAATCATAACAAAATTATTTAAGATAGATCAACGCCTACACTTGCTCCATCACGTGCTGCTAACTCTTCTCACTTGCCACATCTCGACTACAAGGCTTGTCTCTCCTTGCCCTCCCTTCTCCCCCCCCCCTCAAAGATTTCAGCGACCCCTAAAGTAGTAAAAAGGCACATAAAAATGTTTTTTCGAATTTCGAGGGGGCGGGTTGAATTTTTAACTGAAAAAAGCACTGGATCCAAAAACCGTGGGCTAACGGACGCACAGACAAGTATTGTAATCGCACAGTTAAGTAAGAATTATTGTTTGAGAACAGTGGCAATTAGCACAAAACTCAGTCGTGATTATTTACTCCAAATTCCTGCACTTTTACACTCATGGCGATTGTCTGTAGTTTACAGCTTCCTTGAATTTTCATGGCATCTAGTCTTTGCTAGAATTTTACTGTGATAAATTATATCTTAAATTTACAAAGTGTCAATAGATAATACCTAAAAAAATGATCCTACATGAATTCAACGCATTCATTATGAATCTTACATATATTTGAATTTTCAATCGCAGATCTCACCTAAAATTCCTTTGATTTTAGAGAAGCTCTTCCATAATTCTTTGTATTCAACTTACCGTAGATCTTTAAGAATTTGTTCGCGTTGGATTTGCCTAGATCTGAAGAAATTTTGTGTTGAATTTAGCGTAGATCTTACATAAATCGGCATTGATTTTAGCAATGATCTTACCTTTTCTGCGGTGAATTCCTTGTAGACCTTAAAATATTTTGCGTTCATTTTAGCGTAGATCTTACATAGTTTTGCATAAATATTACCAAAGATCTTATCTTTTTTAGCGTTTATTTGAAAGTTGAACTTTAGTAATTTTGAGATTTGATTTTGCATGAGGGGCTCTGTGTATGTGTGTGCGTGTGGGAAAATTCTCAAAGAAATTGCTTTCTTTTTCCAGGAGGGGTTACCTGGGGGGTACGCGGGCGGGTTTTGCGTTGGTGGGGCTATTTGGATTAGGGGAAAAAGTGGGTAGAGAATACTTTTCGCTCTTTTTTCAATCGCAAAGCTCTGTAAAATTGGTGCTGAATTTGTTAGTTGTATGATCTACGCTAAATTTAACGCAAAACTAAGAAAAATAAACGGTAATTTGAATGCAGACACTTCTATTGTGTAACATCAATTCAGCGCAAAGTAAAATAAGATTTGCAGCGAATGTATTACATTCTTGTAGAATCTACGCTAAATTTAAATCAAAACTTTGTAAGATCTACGCTTAAAATTTTTATTTTGGCGATGAATGCGAGAATTATATGTACAACCTACAAAAAATTCTACGCAAATTATAAAAGATGAACGCTACATTCAGCACAAAGTTATGCAAGACCTGAACTTAAAAACGCAAAATTTTAACATTGAAGTAGAATGCGTTGACTTCATGTAAGATCTACGCCTGACTCAAGGCAAATTATTTAAGATGTATGCCTTCATTCAACACAAAAAAGTATGCACGATCTGAACTTACAAATGCAAAATTATGCAACAATGGAGGTAAGGGCGGTGAGTTTAATCAAGATTTCAAGATGTACGCCTAACTCAAGGCACAATTTCCTAAAATCAACGCAAAATTGTTTGAGATCTACGCAAAATCTTGCTCCTTTACGAACTGATAATTCTCCTCACCTGGCCAGATCGTGACTACAATGCATATCTCTCCTTGTTCTCTCTTCCTTCCTCCCTCAATGATTTCTTCGACAACCTAAGGTAGCAGAGAGGAACATCAACAATGTTTCATGTTCCGATGGGGGTTGAGTACATAACATAGAAAAATTTTAGGCCAATAATCTGCCAACTAACGGGAATGCATGGACAAGTCTCGTAATCGAATAGTTAGATTATATTTAATGTTTGACGACAGTTACAATTACCACAATATTCAGCCTTTTTTATTACGCCAAATTACCGCATTTTTACATCCATGGTGATCACGTTTAATTTAACTCTTCCTCATTACATCAGATCTTCACTAGATTTAACTATGATATTTTATATCTTTAAAAGACCAAAGGTCAGTTGATCTCCCATAACAATATGAAATTTTGAGGACGAAGTTGGTATGAATGCGTTAGTTTTTTGTTACTTTGACTCTTCTAAGAAAACCAAGATGTAAATCAGCACGAAAGGATAATTTTTCATATTTTAAACAATTAACACAGTACTTTCAATACTCTTCCTATCATGTTGATTTTCTGTTCAGCGAACGACATCACGAAAAAATGATACTTTGGTCCTCCCAAATGCTTTTGTAAGTGTGTCTGCCGGCATGCAATTGAAAGGCAAGTAGTATAGATCTGATAGCCGGCTTTCGACTTAATTCCGATCAAAGTGCTTTCCTGATGCAAAATGCTTTGTCCTTCCGTGATTCTTAGAATTTTTAACTGTATACTTTCAATGAATCTCAATTATTTTTGCATTGAATATAGCACATATCCTACAAAACCTCAACGCATTCACCGTCAATTGTACCAAATTTTGCGTTTTTGAGTGCAGATCTTACTTATGTTTGCGTTGAGTTTGGAGTAGGTCTTCATAATTTTGTGTTGAGCTTATAGTAGATCTTGAATAGCTTAGCCTGGATTTTAGCGTAGAACTTAATAATTTTGCGTCGGATTTAGCGTAAACCTTACATAGTTTTGTGTTCAATTTAGCTTAAGTTTAACATAATATGGCGGTGAGACTAGCAATGATCTCAAATATTTTTGCGGTGACTTCAGCGTAGGCCTTACATAAATTTGCATTGACTTTTGCGTAGATCATCAACATTTCGGAACGATCTTATTTTTTAACGCTTAGCTGAAAACTGAACTTACATAATTCTGCATTTTGGTTCTGCTTGGGGGGAAAGGGTGGTTTGTGCGTGTGTGTGTGTGGGGGGATGCTCTTAAAGAAAATGTTTTCGTGAAAGCTAAACCGGGAAAGGGTGATTTTTTCTATGGGTTTACAGGGGTGGGGTTGGTACGTGGGGGAGGGGTAACGTGGAGGGGGGTAGAAGAGGTTTCACGTCGGAGGGGTAAGGTCGATGTTGGATTGAAGAACAATTTTTTGTAGTTTTTCAATCGCAAAAAGGTCAATGAGTTTTTTGAAAGCAAATTTTTTGTAGCATCTAATTAAAATTCAACGTAAAATAATGGAAGATTGACAGCAAATGCACTTAATTCACGTAAAAACTACTATAAAGTGAACGCAAACTTGTGTAAGATACACGCCTAATTCAATGCAAGGTCTTGTAAGATCTACGCCTAAAAACGCAAAATAATATAAACTTGGTGGTGAACGCAATGAAATTGAGTAGGATCTACGCCAAATTCAACGCACGCGAAGTATATAAGTTATAAGCTACATTGAACAAAAAACCTTGCAAGACATAAACTCAAAAATGCAAAAATTTCAGCATTGGAGGTGAATGCTATCAATTTATATAAGATATACGACTAATTCGAAATAAAATGTTTAAGATGTACGCTACATTTAACAAAATTATGCAAGATCTAAACTTAAAAAATGCAAATTTATGTAACAGTGGAGGTAAATGCCTTCAATTTATGCATGATGTACGCTAAACTCAAGGCAGAATTAAGTACAAAAACGCTAAAATCAACGCAAATTTACGTTAGATCTGCGCCAAATTCAACACAAAGTTATTTAGGTTGAAAGTCAATTTCATTGCAACGATATTTAAGACTAGCTGTAACTAGCATTGACAAGTCGGATTAATCGTCGCAAATTTCTTCGTTAATTTTGCGTTGAATGCCTTGATTAAACGTCTTGGAACCCGACGCAATATGCTCTAAATTTTGCAAGAGAATTGCCGTCAATTTTCCGACATTTAAACGCTAGTTGCCGCTTATCTTAACTAATTTTGAAAATTTCCGCGGCCCAGATACCGAAGGACTGGCAAACCAGCGATCAGTTTCATGATTCAAATTTCTTTTTGAGTACACGACATGAATGTCAACACAATAGCAAACTAATACAATGAGACAAAGTCAAAAAACGTGTCGAAACTACACTGCTGATTCCCCAAACTGATGTAAGAGAAAGGGGTTATTATCCACGTGGGTTAAAAGGATGTATGATTAGGGGTTAAGGGAGTAATGAGGGGTAGAGGAGGTGAGAAGGGGGGATTTTTTACTTTTCAAGCCCAGAAGAAACCCTCAAAAGGATGTATCACTAGGGTTGTGAAAAGATGTAGGAATAGAGTGATAATGGGGGGTAAAACAGCCTAATAGAGGGTAAGGTGAGATTTTTTAGATCCCCACCCCAACAAAAAAACGTTCCAAAAAGATGTAAGATTAGGGGGTAACTTTAGGGGAGTAAAACAATGCAATATTAGTGTTTTGGCAGGTAAGTTTGGAAATGACGCAAAATTGACTTAAAAATCAGGGAATCTATTTGAAAAAACGATTGGATAGCAGAGCTTGAGATCAGAGAGACCACGAAATAAATCCAAATAACAAATGTCAACACTTTTTTGTCGGGGTCTCGTGTAACGAATTGGTCAGCCCAAAGGTTACCTTAAACGCTCAACATTCACCACAACTACACAACAATACATTTTCAATGTAAAAGAAACAAAGAACTCGTAAGAATCAGTCATTGGGGACATAATGCAAAAACCTCTTAATTGCTCAGATAGCTTTCACAAATAAACAAAAAAAATTCATGTAACTTGCTCCAAAAAAAACCATTCAGATACGACACAGAGAATACAGTATAAATCGCGACCTTGGAGTTGCAACACGTGTCAGTCAACTAAAAGCAGACCTCGGTACGGCTCGCCGTTGCTATTTCATTTTTATAAGTGAGGAATCGACCAACATGTAAAGATATATTAAAAGATTTATGGGTTAAAAAATGCACCAGCAGAAATTTGAAAAGCAATTGATTACCCCTTTGATTGCACTCAAAAACACGTATTTTTTCTTTGATGACTTGTTACAGCGAGAAGAGCAAATAAAGCGGGTCAATTTTAAATTTCATTTTGCAAAAATAAACATACCAACTGGTTGGCATACAAACTACCACACTTTAATTTTACTGATTGAATTACAAACAACTGCTTTTTTTGAATTGGAACTCATAAATTTTAACACAACTACGTTCAACCATTGTAAGTGTTTATCAAATGATTAGATTCCTTCCCACTCTAGCATAACATAGCCTTTACGAGGACTTTAAAACAAATTCTCTAAAAAATTCATACAAGATTCCCACAAACGAACTTTGAACATAATATAGACAGCATAGCAAACACAACAGCACCTACAAACTACAATTCACAACTGGAGACTGGATCAAGTCCATGCATTTGAACCTTTATGAAACGAGACCTTAAAAGAGGTATGGAAGTCAGTTAAATATTTATTGTTAAACCGACATAAAAATCACCGTGTCATTCTTTCAAGATGTAACTCTGTGCACACTCAAAAACAAACTGATAAACTGTTTTGGATACAAAATCTCGAAAACGGACATTTCTGCCAGTCAATCAAAACCATGCCCTTTATTTGAATTAAAGGCTCCGGAAGCATTAAACCAATTTTTTCTTCTTTGTAAGTTTCCATCATTTAACTAATTGCAATCCCAATCAATTTCTCCTAAGTTCTAAGTTCTAATTTCTCTTAAGTTCAAACACTAATCCATTAAACAACTAAAACAACAAAACATTAGACAGAATGAAAGCAAATTGTTTTAAATGATTGGAATACGAAACGCTATAATTACACGACATATAAAGTAAAATTGAAAACTGGACACGCGCATCAATTATGGTATTTGGTCTGCAGTTTATTTCAAGCAATTTTTCTCTGGATTACGGGTCACTTTGCGATTCATTATTATCTTTAATCCTGTTGAAAAGTTGAGTTTTGGCGCATATCTTTAATTTCAATTGTTTTTTAGTTCATTTTATCCTTCATATTTTAATCTTAATTTTCATTTAGGATTTGAAAATCATTTGGTAATTGTTCTTTCGCAATTTTTTGAATTGAATTGCACGCAGGCTTGTCTCTGCACGCAGACAACTTTCTGATCATTACCGCAGTTTCTAGTTTTATTCTTTTGTTCATATGTTAAAGCAAGGTCAAATTAGTGATAAGGTTCTTCATTTCATTTTCAGTATCAATCTCAATAACTCTTATTTAGTTACCTGGTGTAATGCTCTTAAGCATTCATTTGCCAAGCAAAACAGACTGATCCAAGTCATACCAAAAATCCATTGTTTCGATAAGCGAATCACTTCATCAAATATGACTTTTTCATTGTTTGCAGTGCGAATACCAAACAGAAGCTGTCCCAAAGCAGAGCAATTCCAACAAACAAAAATATAAGCGAGTTCGAAACGCGAAATCAACCTTTTCCTATCACAAAACATTTTTGGACTTCTCTGAGCGACAGCACAATTGAGTATAACTTGAAAATTTGTAGGAAATGACCGGTCAGCAACTCGAGATACCTGAAAATCTCCTTTGTCAATTGATCCATTTTAGAACGAGCAACAACAGAACTACCAATCCGATGGGAGAATTGACAAATACAACTAAAGCTGGCATCCTTGGCACCCGGAAACATCCCACGGTGGACACTTCTCGAAAAAAAACTTTCGAGAGTCAAATTTCCACCGGAACCGAAACACAAGGCAACCATCGAAGATGCAACAAATTATACAGTAAGAAAGAAGCAAATAGTCAGCTCAAGCTACAATGCAAAATCAAAAGCCAGAAGATCAAATAGGCAGGAGTTCTTTGAGGAGAACGTCTGTTATCGTTGTGTGATCAGAAATGCTTATCCGTTCTCTGACTAGTCACACAGAGATTTTATCATGATAACACAAAAGATCTAACAACAATGAAGCTGTAAAGAATTCTAGAGAAAGCTTTCAATCGACCTTGCAACATAGCCTTTGATCGATATGTTTTGAAACAGTTCAAACAGTTGAACAATTCTACAGTACTCTGACAGATCTAACTGAGAATCGCAAATTTGGAAACCGTGAAAAAGACATAGTACGAGACATGGTCATAACAAATATGTAAGATGACGATTTTCAACGAGAATTGCTACGTGACACAATCGAACCGGCAAAAACCCTCAGATTTGCAATAAACATAGAGACGTGTCATCAAAATCAACAGCAAATTTTAACAAAAAACAGAGAACGGCATAAACGCAGTTCATCAAAACACTCGATTTTGCGGCGCTAATACACGACAACAGCAAAGAAACAGAAATTCCTTCAATTGCGAACCCAATGGCCATTGCAGAGATTGTGGAAATAAAAGAACGCAAAATTTTTGACAGTTTTTCATTGCTTTGGGCAAAAAGTGCAATCAGTGCGGTCTACTCAATCACTTCGCAAAGGTGTGTCGTAAAAAAGCAAATAGTAACAAAAACCAACAACAGGGTAACCGAGTGAATAATCATACAATCAGGAAAATACAAACCATTCAGAGGATCAAAACGGAAATTTCATTGATTACAATGAGCAGCACGATTTGCAATATGACTCCTCTGATGATGATTATGTTGCAATGTTCGAACAATTTGACACGAATTAAATTGCACCGCAAAACATGGATAACACAATCGGCAATTCAGAATGTAACATACTCCTTGACTGTGGCCGTGGATGTACCATAAATAACATCACTCGCAAAAGACTTCATGTATAATTGTATAAAAGCTAATGAATGGAAAAAACCATTAGAAGTAAAGTTTTTCCAAATAAAACGAAATTTAAGGAACACTAAGAACACCTGTTAAAGTTAACGACTGAAAAAATCAGTATGCAGAAATAAGTGTTTTGGCAGATGGACTTAAAATATTTTTAGACGAGACTTATACGGTCAACAATGTATAACAATCATGCCAAAACATTTTTCCCATATAGAAACTAATAAAATCAATCACCAATTTAGCGTCAAAAGGTTGATAGTGAACGGATTTTGGGAATTTAAAACCAAAATCCGCAAACCAAACTTTCATACACTAAAAATAAAATTTCTGAGAAATTAGGAAACCACACATTAAAAGGGACACAAAGCACCAATTCGTTTACAGGCGCATTCATAATTGAACTTAAAAAAATACGCTGAAGTGCATATTGAAAAATTGTCAAACTACTTGGAACAAAATTTCATTTCATCTATTGTTATCACGGTAAAAAAAGAACCATTCAATTAAAACAGCTCTAGGTTTAAAGAGGCTTTATATATCTATTTATAAAAACAAATACCAAATGCCCAGTATCGCTTCATTAAACCCAACAATTTCACAATTGCAACGAGATGCGCTGCAAGAAACAGCGTATTTATGACGCTTGATTCGTAATACGATTACAGCCTGCTAAATCTAAACGCTGATACGACCGGCCGTTGTGATTTCAATTTGGTTAGTGGTGATACGAAAGGCACATATCTTTTCAAAACGGGATAATAGTTCTATTTGGCCGGACTAACTAATAATTTTCTTTCTTGACGATATATTAATTGTCAGCAGAGACAAAATGGAAGATTTTACAGAACTCGGAAAAAATGACTCTAAAATTAGTTGATTCAATTTTTTGAATCAAACTAGCAAATTATCATTTTGCAAAAAAAAACGAACATAATGGCTGGGTCAAAATTTCACTGAATCAGCATTAACACCATTAGCAAACAAAACAGCTGAATCACAACGTCTTATTGCTTAGAAAAGGCTATGCCTCAGTTCATTATTTTGAAAAATTGGTTCCAAATGTGTTCAACTTTGTCATTCTGTACATCCATTAATATAGACAAACAGTACAATTAGCTGGACAGATGCACTTGAAACGCACTTCAACCAAGCGAAAGTAAAAATAGCTCAATATACTGAAAGTTGACCTTCAATCCATGCATTGAAACACGTACAAAAAGTGAGCTTCAGGGAAAATTTTGCAGCTGCTGCCGAACAACCTACTCTAGAAGGCTGGCAAACTGTAGCATTCGTTTAGTTTTTTCTCAACACTAAAACAGATAGATATACTATTAACCAATTAACGAATTTGAGCTCTTTGGTGTAGCATGGTCTATAGAGAATTTCCTTTATATTACATATATTGTAAACCATACAAAATTATTACTGATCCAAGAGCCTAACTTTCAATCAAGCGTAGGAGTGGAGCTACTAAAACAATTAATGGCCGTCTCAAAAGATGTTTGACCAATTCCTTCCATTTTTTTTACAATCTCTCATCAGCTTGGTTCAAAAATGATTATATCATAGGCGAACCACAACACAAAGCATCTAAAATATCTAAATACGAGAACCAATAAAAGTTGCAAAATAACACGCAATCAAACTCAGTGCAAAAAATTTTCAACAACTCACCCAAATTTTTGTGGTCTTCGCGGAACAAATTAATGCATATGAAATTAAAGCAAATAATTACAATACCAATGAAAAAAAAGCAGTCAATTCTCGGGGTGAAAGCACAGAATTTTTGAAAAATGTAATAATGACCAAACACCTAGCGATTTCAACACCAATCATTCTAACTAAACAACACTTGACCACGAAACAAACAATCCCAGTTCATTTTTTGCTCTTTTTGCGCTCCAATTCAGTTGCTTTTTTCAATTTCTGATATCAAACGAATTTCAAATAAATTCCAGTCAGTATTCATGATGGCCAACTCGGACGACGAAACTTTCTGTAATATGAGACAAGCAACACCATCAAAAGTCATATTTGCTGACAAGGCCGGATTGTAATATGCTCCTCCATCAGACAACTGACACTTCATACCAGGGACAGACACCACCATTAAAGCAAAAACCCCCATTTTAAAAGAAGATCTATACACAGACTCGCTAAATTAATTTGCACTCTGGAAGATCTTTTCCGAGGCTAGCCTTACATAAAGTAGATCAATTTTGAAAGAAATACGCGATTGCATCAAAACAGATTATGACTAGAGCTACAACCAAATTTCGCCTTACATCAACAGCCACTGGAGAGACCTCCAGGTGAAGAACTGTTCCGTCCGCGTGGATGACCAGATTACCATCCCAAATTCAATAAGGATGCCGGCCTTGAGGCCAATCATGACGCACATAGAAAGCCGGGAATGACTCAGATGACAACCTACGCAGAGTAGCCTTACAGGCACCCAGTTCGCTGTAGAAAACAGCAAAGTGCCACCCCTGTGCCAGAACCGATAAAAAATTCCAATAGTCTTATTCAAAAGTCCGAGAGGTAGTATAAAAGTCCTATTTAAAAGTCCTTGAATGACCAAGAAGTTTATTTTTTTCATGTGAAGTGTTTGGTAGAGCTCATGCTCAAAATGTTTTAAACTGTCTTCAAGATTATGTAATATTGCAAGGCATACCACGCGCAAAAAGACTAGATCAAGCTATTTGTCAAATTGGTAAGCCAATCGAATCATTCTGTTATCACAAAAAAAATTAAGCTTATTGAAATTCCAATGCACGATCACAGAGCAGTAGCCGCTAAGCATGCATTAAAACCGCGGCACAAAATCATTTCAATCTAAAGGCTTCAAAAAAATCTTTTCTTTATCAGGTGCGAATATGTAGACATTCATTTTTTTACCATTTGATTGTTATTTAAACGTAAATCAAACACGGCTATTAGTAACGTAACTACAGAACCAATGGCAGGTTTTCTAACAAATTAGCCAGTTTTAAGTAAATATTTAGTTATAGAAACTGTTCTGTGGGACGAACTCATTTTCGAGAAGGGATGATGGAGCTCGTAGTGATATTGAGTTCGAACAGAGACGCTACAGCCTAACTCAAAAATTTTGAAAAGAAAAAACAATGATCCAGCAAAAGGGTCCAGAGTTTTTCAACTCCCTAAAAAGGACTGCCCGTACACGGACTAAGACACCATTCAAGTTGAAATTAGCAAAAAAAATCCCAAAAAGTAAGAAAATCTAAGAAGAACTTGGACGATCTGAAGAGTATTTTGGCAACAAGATTGTCAATAGCCAAGGCACACAACCACATCTCAGAACAAAAAAGCGTTGAAAACGAGAAGTAACGATTCGCAATACAAATTTTTCTAGAAATGCCAAACGGCAAATGAGACAAAGGCCAAACGGAAGACTGAGCTAAAGGAATATGCAGATCGCAGACCAAAAGCACCAATTTGAAAAATGTTAGAGCAATTAATTTAAAAACAGGAACGTGACGCTAGGAAAAAATTGAGGAAGGAACGAAAACAAAACTGCAATTAAGAATGCCTGACATGCTAAAAATATAGGAAATTGCAGCAAAAAAAAAAGAAAAGAAAATGTCATTACTGTCGCGGAGACAATAATAACAACGACAACGCAAAAGCCAAAAGAAGACAGACAGCAATCAGTACAAATCAACAAATTTTGAGTAAACGACAACTTACCGCGCCTTCCATAAGGTGAACCGATTGTCAGGTAAACCCATGAATTCAAATGAAACCTGTCCCCCAACAGTCACAGCAAAAAGCTTTTCTCGTCAAATACGACATTTAAATAATAATTAACAACAACAGGCGATTAAAAAATAACCTCAAAAACGAGAAAAGGGTTATTCAAGTTCTAGGGGGTCCTGAAATTGATTCCCAACTATGAATTTGCTCACCAGATGTCCAATACTCAACTCAATCTACGTTTTACAAAAAAATGAAAAAATAACTTTGTATACTGGTCAGGGAAGCTGAATCGAAGACTCAAAATCGTATTAATGTAATTGGAAGTCGTATAACTTACCAAAACACATATTTTATTATTTATATAAACCAGTACATAATTTTTTAGTTTTCTGTTATAATTAAACTGAACGTTTGTTTATTTGTGCCACGGGGTAAATGTGGTACAATGAATTTTTAAAGCCTATTGAATCTTTATGTTGTAGCGCCAATCAATAATTTTGGTTTATTTTGTTCTTCATATTTTAATCTCAAATTCATCTCATGACTTGGAGATCGTTTAGTAGTCTTCCATTCTTAGTCAATTTATTTACTCTTGAATCATTGTCTGTGCAGTCTTTTGCCGAAGTTTTTAGTTTTACTGTTTTGTTCATAATTTAATGAATGATCAAACTGCCGGTCAGATTTTGCCGTTCAGTATAAGTTTCATTCCAAATAATCATCATGTAGTGTTCAGCTGGAATTGTTTAGGCAATCACTTGCCAAGCATAACAGACTAACCCAAGTCATACCTAAAATCTATTGTTTCGTGAAGCGAATCACTACATCAATTTTAGCTCTTGTGTTCACTGCGCGAATACCACATAAAAGTTGTCTCAAAACAGAGTTCCAACCTATTTCCAACAAATAAAAATGAAATGCGATTTCACACCGCGAAATCATCCAATTTCTAAAACAAAAAAATTGGTCTTCGCCGAGAGAAAATTCAACTTTCTCAACAGACCATGGAACCTTTTTTCAATTAAAAAAGAATATCATTGAAATAAATTTCAAAACACTTTTTGACACGTTGAATTGATTGCAAATAAATTCTTCTAAATTCGACTTTCAAATTGTAACTATCTGAGTAATTTGAATTTAAAGATTGGAATAGGAAACGCTGCAAAAACGCGATATTTGATACAAAGCTGATAAGTGGACATACGCATCATTTACTATGCTGGGAAAGGGGCTGGTAGACTATATTTCACCTCAAACAACTTAAAAACCATAAATCACAAACAAACATAATGAATATTGGTGACGGCTAGAAATTCCCGTATTTAGGACTATAATTACGATTTTGCTTACGCATTACTACAACTTCGTACAAACGCCATAGTACGAAAAGCAGACAACTGTTTTCTCGCCCGCCTCGCAAACCAAAACTCCAAAATCAACCAATCATCACAAAGGATTTTTAATGAACCCATTTTAGCCAAGCAGAACGTTACAAACCAACAAATGAAAAAACCTCTATTGCTTCCAAGTTTCAATCGCCACGCAAGTATGTTGCTGGATAAAATAAGTTCAAACGTGAAGTGAATACCTCAACCATCATCCACCTCTAGAATTTCATCAAATGTGAATGCCCTATCTTGAGACATCATTTAAATGACCCCAAATACTGGCAACACCCAGGATGAGGTGCGAGACCCAAGTCGGCTCTGATCAGATTATCCAGACTACAAAATCGGCTCTGATCAGCTGATCCAGACGAAAAATGGCTCGCATCAGAAAGACTTGAGTTGCGCAATGGCAGCACCCTAACTGACACTTTTAACTGTTGAGTAATCATTGGTATAAGGTAATGTTTTGAGAAATTTATACGTCATTGTCCCGGAACGGTTTCTGATCAGACCGTGCAGACTCTGGAAAGAGCTATAATCAGACTATCCAGAAAATACCACAAAACTATTCAGACCCTAGACCACGCTCTGATCAGACTATCCAGACTCTGGGCGGGCATCTGATCAGACTGTCCAGGCCGTAGGTAGTGCCCTGATCTGACTGTGCAGATTCTGGTTGGGATCCTGATAAGACTATCCAGACCGTAGACAATGATGCCACTCTGTACTCTATATATATATATATATATATATACATTTGCACCCTTAAGTTGTTTTAAGGGCGGAATGGTCGTCCCTCTTCCACTCTCATATCAATTTACCACATGTCACCAAATACTCGTTCCTTTGCAGTCCCACCTTAACGAACTTTTGCGCAAAACTCAAACCCGGGCCGAGGAATTTGGCCATTATTATGTAAGATCAGCGGCAACTAGAGTTGACAAGTCGGAAAATTCACCGCATTTTTCTTACATAATTTTGCGTTGAATGCGTTGAATTTAAAGACAAAAATTCAACGCATTGAGCGCAAAATTATGTAAGAAATGGCGGTGAATTTTCCAACTTGTCAACGCTATTTGCCGCTGATCTTACAAATTTAGCGTTGAATTTGGCGTAGATCTTACATATTTAGCGTTGAATTTAGCGTAGATCTTTCATATTTTTGCGTTGAATTTAGCGTTGATCTTACAAAAAATCAACGCGTAGAACTCTGGGTATGGGACTTGAACCACTGACCTCCTGTTTACTTGTCCCCTCTTCTACCATTGCGCCACCGTACCTTGGTTTGATTAAGAGCCGCAATCCTTATAAAGCGTAGATCTTACATACTTTGAGTTGAATTTAGCGTATATCTTACATATTTTTGCGTTGATTTTAGCGTAGACCTTACATATTTTGCATTGAATTTAGTGAAGAACTTGGATATATTTCGTTGAATTTAGCCCAGATCTTACATATTTTTCGTTGAGATTAGCCGAGATCTTACATAATTTCAACGTATTCAACGCATTTATCATGTGAGAAGTACTGGGAAAATTTTAAAATTTTTTTTAAGTTTTGAAAAAAATTTGAATTCCTAAAAAGGTCTGAAATGGTTTTTGCACCGTAAGAGAGCAATTGGTTATTTTTAGCTGACTTCATTTTTCTCAATTGTGCAGTATAGGGGTCGAAACAGTAAAAATTAATTTTTCGAAAAAAAACTTGAAAAATTTAAAATCTTCAAATGGTCTGAATTGGATTTTGCACTATAAAAGAGCACTAAAAAAAGATTTTTGCTGACTTTTTATTTCTCACCTTTGGAGTATAGGGTTCGAAATAGTGAAAAAATTTAATTTTTCGAAAAAAAACTTGAAACGGATTTTGCACTATAAAAGAGCACTAAAAAGCGATTTTTCTCACCTGTGCAGTATAGGGTCAAAACAGTTAAAAAATTAACTTTTTGAAAAAAAAATTTGAAAAATTTGAAATCGTAAAATAGTCTCAATTGGATTTTGCACTATAAAAGAGCACTAAAAACGATTTTTCTCTGACTTCTCGTTTCTCACCTTTGCAGCATAGGAGTCGAAACATTAAAAAAAAATTGATTTTTCGAGATGAAAACTTGGAAATATGTAAGATTGGCGTTGAATGCGTTGAATTTATGTAAGATCTACGCTAAATTCAACGCTAAATATGTAAGATCTACGCTAACATTCAACGCTAAATATGTAAGATCTACACCAAAATCCAAGGCAAAATTATGTAAGATTGGCGTTGAATGCGTTGAATTTATGTAAGATCTACGCTAAATTCAACGCTAAATATGTAAGATCTACGCTAACATTCAACGCTAAATATGTAAGATCTACACCAAAATCCAACGCAAAATTATGTAAGATTGGCGTTGAATGCGTTGAATTTATGTAAGATCTACGCTAAATTCAACGCTAAATATGTAAGATCTACGCTAAAATTCAAAGCTAAATGTGTAAGATCTACACCAAAATCCAACGCAAAATTATGTAAGATTGGCGTTGAATGCGTTGAATTTATGTAAGATCTACGCTAAATTCAACGCTAAATATGTAAGATCTACGCTAAAATTCAACGCTAAATATGTAAAATCTACGCCAAAATCCAACGCAAAATATGTAAGATTGGCGTTGAATGCGTTGAATTTATGTAAGATCTACGCTAAATTCCACGCTAAATATGTAAGATCTACGCTAAAATTCAACGCTAAATATGTAAGATCTACGCCAAAATTCACCGCAAAATTATGTAAGATTGGCGTTGAATACGTTGAATTTATGTAAGATCTACGCTCAAGCGTAGATCTTACAAAAATTCAACGCATTCAATGCCAATCTTACATAATTTTGCGTTTTTTAGCGTTGACACCTCGGCCCAGGAACCCAAGAAAAGTGGTTATATTCTTGATTAGATTTCAATCGAGCGCATTAATAACCAGCCAAAGTAAAAAATTGGTAGCCATGTACAAGTATATTGTGATGAGCTCAGTAAATTAATTTTTCATGCGATACTTAGACAAAAAAGAGTTTGGTCCATAATTGTTTTGGAACGACCATTCTTGAAAAAAACGATAGTTTTCTTCGAGACATCTGTTGGGGTATTTTGACAACTGTCATTTCTGCTCAAAATATCCAGACATTAGACTATGTTTCGATTATCCTATTCAGACAATAGGCGGGGTTCTAATCATACCAGTTAATTGTGTCATAGTAGCGCTTTTCATTCTGCATATGATATCTCATTTTTCAACATGACAACTCTTCTTCTAAAACCTGAAACCAATATGTGTAGAGCTTACGCATTACTTAGGTGTTTACGTCACTAGGAAAACGTAAACGTTACAGAGCACGCTGGAAAATAGGTCTAAGTACCTTGTTGCGCGTCGTTTCCAGCCTAAAATAATCTTGAATAAATTTTTAATTTGATTGTTGGATATATTAAATGCATATATTTTTCGATGTTTGGTTGAGATTTATGTCGTGTTTTGATTATCCTTCTTTGTACATTTGATTTATGGGCCTGGATAAATTAACTCTCTCTCTCTCTCTCTCTCTCTCTCTCTCTCTCTCTCTCTCTCTCTCTCTCTCTCTCTCTCTCTCTCCCCCCCTCTCTCTCTCTCTC
>NW_027450410.1:20000-45955 GCF_964194025.1 Convolutriloba macropyga | reverse complement strand
GGTCGTGTGCTACTTGCTCTGGATCAGTCATGCAATAAGAGCAAAACCGTCCGTGGTTGCGGGACACCGAATCGGCGCCCTCACCACACAAAGTAGTGCAATTCATAAAAATTACACTGTTCACTTTCATTTCGCGTGTGCGCTTTCAATGAGCGACAACACTTGCAAGCAACTCACACTCCTTGGTCCGTGTTTCAAGACGGGCTGTAGAGAGCATTGAATAGGAAGTTGAGGTCAGACAGGCAATCAAGATCAATTTATCTCATTTTGTTTAGAATCAACAAGAAGAATTCCGAGGAAAACTTCTGCTCGATTCATTAACAAGATTTGCCAAAAGACGACAACTACACTACTCGGTAGCCGAGAATATAATATCAAGGCATTGAGTATGGTAACGCTCACTCCAGTTCCCCTTCAACAGTTTCACGTACTTTTCACTCTCTCTTCAGAGTGCTTTTCAACTTTCCCTCACGGTACTTGTTTACTATCGGTCTCGCTTTATAATTAGCTTTTGGAGAGACATATCTCCAGCTTCGAGTTGCACTTTCAAACAACTCTACTCATAGGAATGAGCCATTATGACTGGTATCGAAAATGACCTTTACAGGATTTTCACCTTCTTTGATGCTACTTTCCAGTAGACATCAGGACAAATTCACCAGTCTAGCATCAAACCATACCGGACACCGAGAAATGTTGCCATTTCTCTTCCCGATGAGCTTTTCCCTGTTCATTCGCCATTACTAAGGGATTCTCAGTTGATTTCTTTTCCTCCCCTTACTGATATGCTTAAGTTAAGGGGGTTCTCTCGCCCAATTCAGGTTATGTAGTTGATTGTCTCTTAATTGGTTCACTGACCAATATGAGACAGAAACCGATTCAGCAGTTTTGTTCGCTACTACTATCAAACACAGGTCGAAGTTTCCATTCAGTCATTAATTCCAACTTTCAAATGTTGTTGTTTCAGCTTTCGCTTACTAGAAGCAACATAATACTCGCTGCAATACAGACCTCGGGAAACCCTCACCGTGAATAAGGTTCACTCACATATTTCACTACATTTTGCGTGGGATTGGAGATGAGGCTACTCGTTCTTGCTCAGTACTAGGCTGAAAATTAACGAAACTTCGTTACAAACGTTCACATGTTGATGTTTCCGCTTTCGCGTACTCGAAACAACATAATACTAGTCTTTGTAATTTAGTTTCATAATTTCAACTGTTCTCATGCAGAATTTTTGCTCATTCTTATCCCAAATTTTGACCTGGCTACTAGTTACACTCCTTGTACTTATTGCAAAATGACCACAAATTTCAACAGCTTTCACATGTTGCTGTTTCGGCTTTCGCTTACTACAGTCAACATAATACTCGTTGCAAAATAAGTGCTCGGCATCTGCAATTTTCCAAAGACGAAGTTTCGCCAGTTCAATTTTCGCTCGCCAATTATGGCTACTAATTCACACGGTACTGAGCTCAACAACATTAAATTTGTTCAGCAAGACTTTCACATGTTGATGTTTTGGCTTTCGCCTACTAGAAGCAACATAATACTCGTCTTGTTAGCTCATTCAATGAGAATAGCTTTTCCCGTTGAGAATTTTTGCCTTCAATTGGCGTTGTAGTGAGTTTGGCTACTCAGATCACCAAATACTTGTGACAATTCGAACCAGAAATGTTTTCAATTTTCACATGCTGATGTTTCGGATTCAACCTACTAGAAGCAGCATAATACTTGTATTCAACAATTTCTGTATCAAATCCCAGTTTTCTCTGGTGCATCTTTGCCAAACTATTCCAAACTGCCTGAGTCTGAATACCAATTACAGGTACTAGTAAATGCACGTTACTAAGGACTATATAGTTCTAGGTTACTGTACACAACGACGTTCACATGTTGATGTTTCAGCTGCCGCTTACTAGAAACAACATAATACTTATCGTGCATACCTTTCCATAACTTGTCCTTTTCAGATGCATTAGTTTCCCTTTGTCTTGGCTTCTACAGTCAGACTGGCTACTAGTAACAGCACAGTACTAATCACATATCGTTCTACAGTTTGCAGACAACTTTCACATGTTGATGTTTCAGCTTTCGCCTACTAGAAACAACATAATACTCGCTGTATACATTTGTAGTTCTCTATGTAACTTTCATGTGAAGAAGTTTCGCCAGTCTTTTTGACTGTCTCAAATCTGAGTCATGCTTAGGCTACTAGTTGCTTCATAGTACTTATCGCCTCGAGATCATTGAACAAAACTTGATTTTCACATGTTGCTGTTTCAGCTTCCGCTTACTAGAAACAACATAATACTAGTCTCATTAAGTTCCGTCTCTTTGCAATTTTCTTATGAAGAAAATTCGCCATCACAATGACTCCAGCAGTTCTTGATCAAGGAATGCAATCATTGATCAGAATGCTATTATTTGAATCGGTTCTGCTTTAAGTGTTCCAATTTTATTGGAAGCACCAACAATAGAACATCAATGTGTTCAATCGAGAGTTATATAACCCTGAATCGGACGCAGTCAACAGCCGAAGCCGAGACCGCCTTTTGCGTTAGAGAGGTCGGTAAACAAATCTTGCGATTCATACCGAATTAACACATATAGCTGTGCTCCTCTTCGTAAAGCGAGCCAAGTGATCCCCTGTTGAAGGATGTATTTGGACCAATCTAGTAGCATTTGGTTTCCAACAAGCTCTCCCAAGTTAGCTTACTTATTGGGCTTTTCAACCAATTCGGTTGGCTACAAGCATCATCAAAGTACTAGCCACAGTTTGATCGCAAAATTCTACGACTTTCACATGTTGATGTTTCGGCTTGCGCTTAGCCTACTATAAGCAACATAATACTAGTCATATCATAGAGCGTGATCAGCTTGTGACGTTCTCATGATGAAGTTTCACCAACAGTGTCTCACTTCGAGCTTAAATCCAGCTACTAGTAACTACACAGTACTGACTGCAACGATAACTTTTATCTATACCTTTCACATGCTGCGCTTTCGGCCAGGGCCTACTAACGTCAACATAATACTCGATATAAACTTTTGTTCATGATGCAGCTTCCCCATGCAGAAGTTTCGCCTTCAAATGCTCTCTTGGCCATATGACGTAAGAAAAGGTTACTAGTAACATCACAGTACTAGCCACAGTTTGATTGCAAAATTCTACGACTTTCACATGTTGATGTTTCGGCTTGCGCTTAGCCTACTAGAAGCAACATAATACTAGTCATATCATAGAGCGTGATCAGCTTGTGACGTTCTCATGATGAAGTTTCACCAACAGTGTCTCATTTCGAGCTTAAATCCAGCTACTAGTAACTACACAGTACTGACTGCAACGCTAACTTTTATCTATACCTTTCACATGCTGCGCTTTCGGCCAGGGCCTACTAACGTCAACATAATACTCGATATAAACTTTTGTTCATGATGCAGCTTCCCCATGCAGAAGTTTCGCCTTCAAATGCTCTCTTGGCCATATGACGTAACACAAGGTTACTAGTAACATCACAGTACTAGCCACAATTTGATCGCAAAATTCTACGACTTTCACATGTTGATGTTTCGGCTTGCGCTTAGCCTACTAGAAGCAACATAATACTAGTCATATCATGGAGCGTGATCAGCTTGTGACGTTCTCATGATGAAGTTTCACCAACAGTGTCTCATTTCGAGCTTAAATCCAGCTACTAGTAACTACACAGTACTGACTGCAACGATAACTTTTATCTATACCTTTCACATGCTGCGCTTTCGGCCAGGGCCTACTAATGTCAACATAATACTCGATATAAACTTTTGTTCATGATGCAGCTTCCCCATGCAGAAGTTTCGCCTTCAAATGCTCTCTTGGCCATATGACGTAACACAAGGTTACTAGTAACATCACAGTACTAGCCACAATTTGATCGCAAAATTCTACGACTTTCACATGTTGATGTTTCGGCTTGCGCTTAGCCTACTAGAAGCAACATAATACTAGTCATATCATAGAGCTTGATCAGCTTGTGACATTCTCATGATGAAGTTTCACCAACAGTGTCTCATTTTGAGCTTAAATCCAGCTACTAGTAACTACACAGTACTGACTGCAACAATAACTTTTATCTATACCTTTCACATGCTGCGTTTTCGGCCAAGGCCTACTAACGTCAACATAATACTCGATATAAAATTTTGATCATGATGCAGCTTTCCCATGCAGAAGTTTCGCCTTCAAATGCTCTCTTGGCCATATGACGGAACACCAGGTTACTAGTAACATCACAGTACTAGCCACAGTTTGATTGCAAAATTCTACGACTTTCACATGTTGATGTTTCGGCTTGCGCTTAGCCTACTAGAAGCAACATAATACTAGTCATATCATAGAGCGTGATCAGCTTGTGACGTTCTCATGATGAAGTTTCACCAATAGTGTTTCATTCGAATTGGTTCTGCTTTAAGCTCTCCAATTGTTTTGGATGAACCAGTTTTGCCCTTCGAAGCCACTTTTGTGAGCTTTTGTGGGTCTTTACCAAGAGGATATACCTCAAGGCCTCTTTCAATTCCTTTAAGTTCTTTCAACTCCTTTACAGTTTCTAGGTTCACATAGCTGCAAACCTTATTTCTAGTTTTAAGTCTGGCCAACTTGGGGAGAGTTGGTGCAGACCGTGACCAATTCTAGTAGGATGCCACAACAAGAATGTGATCAACTTAGCTTGTCGATGAACCTGCCCCACATTCAAACAACTCTATCGCCTTTTCCTCGTATAGTTATATGCGAGGGCCTCTCATAGAGAGCGCTGTTAGCAACCTTTTCCACATAGACGATAAAGTTGTGAGTGTTTTGCACATGGCTGTTGTCATCACCACGTGACGAGTCAACTCAGCTTGACTCTCTACACTCCGACAAGCTTTGCACATACGCCTTTAGTTCAGTATGTGTCTTTAATCTGACTCCGGTGCCTCAAGCCGGAAAAATTGTCAGATTATGATCATTATCGGTTAGTCATCCCGATGCAAGATCGTATCGTACTGTCTTTGTCTACCTCCAGATTCCGAAGAACAGGAGGAGACTCTCCCAGACCTACATATCTGGGAGAATGTTCAGAGGGCGAGAAGCTGTGGATTACTCTCCCCTAAGAACTGACTAAACTTTACCCTCGTCCAAGGTAAGTTTATTTTAGCTAGCCTTCTATGTAAAGGATCTGAGGCTAAGCTGTGTTTTTTCGAGCCTTTGGCTCGGAGCAAGTTCAGTGGGCGCCCCGAGTAGCTCAACTCTTTCCCACTGAACAGCGCAACGCTCTGTCACTCGCTGGGATTTTTGCGTGTCGGTTCTAACCACGCGACTTGTGGACCTTTTTAGGCCTTTCTCATTCACAAGTCTATAGCTGGGCTTCTATAACCCAGCTTCTGAGATCTAGATAGCTGCAGTTCTGCTAGGCTGCTTTTGCTAACTAGTCTCCCTTTAAGCAGTCCCTTGCCATGACTGCTGAACTATGTATCCACACAAGTAGTTTTTGAGCTCGATACATAATTCGAGATTGGTTGCCAAGCAATCTCTAGCGACAGAGCGTCATGCGCACTACAGACATGGCCTCTACCAGCAGCCATGCCCGAAGGAATCAATCACTGATCCTTCCGCAGGTTCCCCTACGGAAACCTTGTTACGACTTTTACTTCCTCTAGACAATTAAGCTCGATCCGCTTCATCCCGTTGCCGGAGACCGAAGTCCCAACAGTAGGAATTTGCAATTCTTGCTTAACTATCCAATCAGTAGTAGCGACGGGCGGTGTGTACAAAGGGCAGGGACGTAATCCCTATGAGTTGTTGACTCATAAGTACCAGGAATTCCTGGTTCACGTCTGCAAGTTACAACAGACGATCCCCTTGAAGCGCTGTACTTTTCTCTGATTGCCCAGTCCATTTCGGACCAAGGGCTGAGTACTCAATCTAAAAGTACACAGTGTAGCGCGCGTGCAGTCCAGAACATCTAAGGGCATCACAGACCTGTTATAGCCTCACTTCATCTGCGGTATTTAATTCCGCATAGTTCCTCTAAGAAGTGTTTGAATTCACATATAGTGAATTTCATTATTTAGATGGAGAAGATCTCGTTCGTTATCGGAATTAACCAGACAGATCACTCCACTAACTAAGAACGGCCATGCACCACCGCCCATATAATCATGAAAGATATTCAATCTGTCAATCCTTAAGATGTCTGGACCGGGTGAGTTTTCCCGTGTTGAGTCAAATTAAGCCGCAGGCTCCACTCCTGGTGGTGCCCTTCCGTCAATTCCTTTAAGTTTCGATTTTGCAACCATACTTCCCCCGGAACCAATAAACTTTGGTTTCCCGGTTAATCTCTTGCCAAGTCAAGATCGACTTTGACAAATTGTAGGTTGGTATAGTTTATGGTCAGAATTACGAGGGTATCTAATCCTCTTCAATACTCTGACTTTCGTTCTTGATTAATGAAAACATTCTTGGCAAATGCTTTCGCAGTAGTTTGTCTTGCCACGATCCAAGAATTTCACCTCTAACGTAGCAATACAAATGCCCCCGTCTGTTCCTTTCAATCATTACCGCACTCAGCCAACCGGCATCAATCGAGTAGCGGGTCATTCTCCATTATTCCATGCTTTATTATTCGATCCCAAAGGATGCTTTGAACACTCTAATTTTCTCAGGGTGAAAACACCGTTTCCACAGTTCGTCACATTTAAGTGCAAACTATTTCTTCGATGCGAAGGATGAGCGGAACGAGTCAACAGATTTAACTGAAGACCATGTTGCCGTTCTACTCAAACAGATCCAACTATGAGCTTTTTAAACGCAGCAACTATTGCATACGCTTGTAGAGGCTGGTATTACCGCGGCTGCTGGCACCAGACTTGCCCTCTACTCGTTCATCAATGGAGCTTTTAAGTCCATTCCATTCTGATTACAAACCATAAAGGTTCATATCATTATTTCTAGTCACTACCTCCTCGTGCGGAGAGTGGGTAATTTGCGTGCCTGCTGCCTTCCTTGGATGTGGTAGCCGTTTCTAAGGCTCCCTCTCCGGAATCGAACCCTGATTCCCCGTTACCCGTCACAACCATGGTAGTCCGTTACACTACCATCATAGGTTGATAGGTCAGAAATTCGGAAGTTCCGTCCCCAAGCCGAAGCTATCTGGGATCTTTCAGTTACTAGGACTCATCACGGGATGTGTCTGTACTTAGCAAATCACCCGGTGTAGTCTTGTAAAAGTCTCCGACAGTGTCGGACAATCAGCATGCATTAGCTGCAGGGTTACCGCAGTTATTCATTTAGCTTGCAAATCAACTAATAGATAGTAACTGATTTAATGAGCCATTCGCGGTTCCACTTTTTCAAGCTTCGCTTGCACATGCATGGCTTAGTCTTTCAGACAAGCATATGGCAACTGACAGGATCAATCAGTTTAATTGTACTTTGAACAATCTTTCGATTTGTTCGAATTTAGAAAGACATAGCCTTGCGGCCTCGTCAATCTTGCTTTGAGCTTTTTAAATCACGAAGAGTTTCAATGCATGCTTTGGCATGGCTACTAGTTACTACACAGTACTCTACACACTTAGAGTTACCCACGATTACACATTTCACATGCTGATGTTTCGGCTCGCGCGTACTAGAAACAGCATAATACTATGTGTACTGGTAGATAGCGCTCTGTGAGCATTTCCCATGAGCAGGTTTTGCCCTCCAAATCTCTGTTCTACTGTTACCAATACCGGCTAACAACTGTATCATACTAGGGAGAATTGACTCATGATTTAAAAACCAGATGTTCACATGTCGATGTTTCGGCTCTCGCCTACTAGAAACAACATAATACTAGTCTGTTAAAAATCTCAATCACGCCGCCTCTTCAGATACAGAAGTTTTACCTTTTATTGGTTAGAGAACAGCTTTCCAGCTGTCGACATGGTTACTAGTAACAACACCGTACTCAACACAAAAACTTTTCAACTTCACAACTTTCACATGCTGATGTTTCTGCTTTCGCATACTAGAAACAGCATAATACTTATTGTTTTGTCAAGTAATTTGTGTGTCTTTCCCATGTGAAGTTTCACCGGTCAACAATGTTTCCCTGACCAATTACGGCTACTAGTAGCTGTATAATACTAGGGAAAATGATTGAGGATTTAATATCAGATTTTCACATGTTGATGTTTCGGCTTTCGCCTACTAGAAACAACATAATACTAGTCTGCTAAGAAATCTCGCTCAAATTGCCTTTTCACATACAGAAGTTTCACCTTCTATTGGTTAGAGAACAGTTCTCAGCTGTCGACATGGTTACTAGTAACAACATCGTACTCAACACAAAAATTCTTCAACTTCACAACTTTCACATGCTGATGTTTCTGCTTTCGCGTACTAGAAACAGCATAATACTTATTGCTTTGTCAAGAAGTGTGTGTGTCTTTCCCATGCGAAAGTTTCACCGGTCAGCAATAATTGCCGTGTCCAATTAAGGTTACTCATAGCTGTATAATACTAGGGAAAATGATTGAGGATTTAATATCAGATTTTCACATGTTGATGTTTCGGCTTTCGCCTACTAGAAACAACATAATACTAGTCTGCTAATAAATCTCGCTCAAATTGCCTTTTCACATACAGAAGTTTCACCTCTTCTTGGTCACTGTACAGATGATGCTGTCTGTTCTTTATTTGGTTCTGCTTATTATAAGGAGGGGCATCACTCCTTCCTCCTTGGTTTGCATGCATTAAGCCTGCTTTGTGAAAAGCGTATCTTTCTAGCTTTTCTTCGCCTTACTCGAGTAGGACGATACAATCCAGACATTAGTCAGTCTTGGTGTAAAGTCACTGAGTATTATTCGGTTCTGCTTTATTCAGCAATATGCTGTATAATTGTTGTAATTTGCGAACATATTTGTTCTCAGTTCCGAACTACTAGCGACGACAGATTACCAGCGGTCATGAGCCATCAAGGTAGTTCTTTGGTGCATCAAGTAGAGAGGTGCCATCAAACAACACTTCCCTAATAATGCTACACACATAGAATTTGCTACAGTGCAGCTTTTTACTTTGCAAAATTTGCGCACAAATTTTGCATAGAATAAATGTTTTATCAAGATTTTTAGATCCCCTCCCTTGAGAGAACGTTACTCCTTTAAGTGAACACCCCGCGGCGTCCTGTTGTTATTGCTTATAACCATTTCGCAAGCCGGAGGCATAATGCACTACGCAAGCCGCTACTTTGGCACAGAGGCACCTAGTTTTACACCCGGGACTTCAGGTGGCCCAGTTTTACACCCAGTACAGCGGTGCCAGTTGGTAACCCGGTGGATCCTCGGAGACCAGACATGATCATAGATCAAACCCGATGTATGCTACTCCTGAACGTATAGTATCTCCACTGTGCAATGAAATTATCGTTCGTTTCGGGCCTTCCTATACGTTCAGCAGACAATCGCTAGGAATTCACCTCGTGACCCGTGGTGACCACACTGGATTTCAAGTTTATTGATTTGGACAGACCTGTCATTTATTTTGCTTTTCAGCTTCAGTTCTGCTCGATCTAGCTTGCCTAAGGCTTGATCTCGCTTTGCTCACCCCTGTAGGAGCCTCTACTAGTACCACTCGGAGTAATGGGGAATCCACCAGACCTAATCGATGAATGCCATCAAACAACAAACATCATACCCGGCTTCATCAGGCATATTTTATTACTTCCGAGAGGTACTTTAGTATCAGATCTTTCTCCATGCCTCTTATGAGGACCCGTCAGACCTTTCGGTTTATCGTTTAGCTTCAGTCCTGCTCGATCTAGCTTTCCCAAGGCTCGATCTAGCTCTATTCGCCCCACTAGAGGGCTCTCTAAGACCCCTCGGTCTTAGTGTTAGCTCCGGTACTGCTCGGTCGTGCTTGCTGAAGGCCCGACCCAGCTTTAGTTAGATTCTCGTACTTTCTCTTGGCCTCTCTAGGAGGACCAGACAGACCTCTCGGTCTATCGTTTAGCTTCAGTCCTGCTCGATCTAGCTTGCCCAAGGCTTGATCAAGCTCTATTCGCCCCGCTAGAGGGCTCTCTAAGACCCCTCGGTCTTAGTGTTATCTTCTGTAATGCCTAACCAAGCTTACTACAGGCCTTGGTCAGGTCTTTTTCGGTCACCGATTAGTAACAGACCAATCATAGGGCCTTCCACCCTATCCGGGTTGAGGTCTTTAGTCCAGCCATATTTTGACAAGACACCTCTCCCTAATAATGCCCCACACATAGAATTACTGTCCATGCAGTATTTAACTTGTGTTTTTTTCTAAAATTTGATTTTCACTTTTTGGAGGTTCATTTGCTCCTCTGACACTCTTTCAGCTTCAATCTTACTCGATCTAGCTTTCCCAAGGCTCGATCTAGCTCTATTCGCCCCACTAGAGGGCTCTCTAAGACACTTCGGTCTTAGTGTTAGCTCCGGTCTTGCTCAATCGTGCTTGCTGAAGGCGCGATCAAGCTTTAGTTAGCTTCTCGTACTTCCTCTTGGCCTCTCTAGGAGGACCAGACAGACCTCTCGGTCTATCGTTTAGCTTCAGTCCTGCTCGATCTAGCTTTCCCAAGGCTCGATCTAGCTCTATTCGCCCTGCTAGAGGGCTCTCTAAGACCCCTCGGTCTTAGTGTTAGCTCCGGTACAGCTCGGTCGTGCTTGCTGAAGGCCCGATCAAGCTTTAGTTAGATTCTCGTACTTTCTCTTGGCCTCTCTAGGAGGACCAGACAGACCTCTCGGTCTATCGTTTAGCTTCAGTCCTGCTTGATCTAGCTTTCCCAAGGCTCGATCTAGCTCTATTCGCCCTGCTAGAGGGCTCTCTAAGACCCCTCGGTCTTAGTGTTAGCTCCGGTACAGCTCGGTCGTGCTTGCTGAAGGCCCGATCAAGCTTTAGTTAGCTTCTCGTACTTTCTCTTGGCCTCTCTAGGAGGACCAGACAGACCTCTCGGTCTATCGTTTAGCTTCAGTCCTGCTCGATCTAGCTTTCCCAAGGCTCGATCTAGATCTATTCGCCCTGCTAGAGGGCTCTCTAAGACCCCTCGGTCTTAGTGTTAGCTCCGGTACAGCTCGGTCGTGCTTGCTGAAGGCCTGATCAAGCTTTAGTTAGCTTCTCGTACTTTCTCTTGGCCTCTCTAGGAGGACCAGACAGACCTTTCGGTCTCTTGCTTAGCTTCAGTCCTGCTCGATCTAGCTTTCCCAAGGCTCGATCTAGCTCTATTCGCCCCGCTAGAGGGCTCTCTAAGACCCCTCGGTCTTAGTGTTAACTCCTGTAATGCCTAACCAAGCTTACTACAGGCCTTGGTCAGGTCTTTATCGGTCACCGATTAGTAACAGACCGATCATGGGGCCTTCCACCCTATCCGGGTTGAGGTCTTTAGTCCAGCCATATTTTGACAAGACACCTCCCCCTAATAATGCCCCACACATAGAAATACTGTCCATGCAGTATTTAACTTGTGTTTTTTCTAAAATTTGATTTTCACTTTTTGGAGGTTCATTTGCTCCTCTGACACTCTTTCAGCTTCAATCTTACTCGATCTAGCTTTCCCAAGGCTCGATCTAGCTCTATTCGCCCCACCAGAGGGCTCTCTAAGACACTTCGGTCTTAGTGTTAGCTCCGGTCTTGCTCAATCGTGCTTGCTGAAGGCGCGATCAAGCTTTAGTTAGCTTCTCGTACTTTCTCTTGGCCTCTCTAGGAGGACCAGACAGACCTCTCGGTCTATCGTTTAGCTTCAGTCCTGCTCGATCTAGCTTTCCCAAGGCTCGATCTAGCTCTATTCGCCCCGCTAGAGGGCTCTCTAAGACCCCTCGGTCTTAGTGTTAGCTCCGGTACAGCTCGGTCGTGCTTGCTGAAGGCCCGATCAAGCTTTAGTTGGCTTCTCGTACTTTCTCTTGGCCTCTCTAGGAGGACCAGACAGACCTCTCGGTCTCTTGCTTAGCTTCAGTCCTGCTCGATCTAGCTTGCCCAAGGCTTGATCAAGCTCTATTCGCCCCGCTAGAGGGCTCTCTAAGACCCCTCGGTCTTAGTGTTAGCTCCGGTACAGCTCGGTCGTGCTTGCTGAAGGCCCGATCAAGCTTTAGTTAGCTTCTCGTTTTTTCTCTTGGCCTCTCTAGGAGGACCAGACAGACCTCTCGGTCTATCGTTTAGCTTCAGTCCTGCTCGATCTAGCTTTCCCAAGGCTCGATCTAGCTCTATTCGCCCCGCTAGAGGGCTCTCTAAGACCCCTCGGTCTTAGTGTTAGCTCCGGTACAGCTCGGTCGTGCTTGCTGAAGGCCCGATCAAGCTTTAGTTGGCTTCTCGTACTTTCTCTTGGCCTCTCTAGGAGGACCAGACAGACCTCTCGGTCTATCCTTTAGCTTCAGTCCTGCTCGATCTAGCTTTCCCAAGGCTCGATCTAGCTCTATTCGCCCCGCTAGAGGGCTCTCTAAGACCCCTCGGTCTTAGTGTTATCTCCTGTAATGCCTAACCAAGCTTACTACAGGCCTTGGTCAGGTCTTTATCGGTCACCGATTAGTAACAGACCGATCATAGGGCCTTCCACCCTATCTGGGTTGAGGTCTTTAGTCCAGCCATATTTTGACAAGACACCTCCCCCTAATAATGCCCCACACATAGAATTACTGTTTATGCAGCTTTTCACTTGTGAAATTTTTAATTTTCGCAATTATTATAGAATAAGTGTTTGCGCAGCTTTTCATAGGTCGAGCTCTAGCTAGCTAGCTCAAGCTAGCTAGCTAGCTCAAGCTCAAGCTATCTAGCTCAAGCTCAAGCCAGCTAGCTCAAGCTCAAGCTAGCTAGCTAGCTCAAGCTCAAGCTAGCTAGCTAGCTCAAGCTCAAGCTAGCTAGCTCAAGCTCAAGCTAGCTAGCTCAAGCTCAAGCTAGCTAGCTAGCTCAAGCTCAAGCTCAAGCTAGCTAGCTCAAGCTCAAGCTCAAGCTAGCTAGCTAGCTCAAGCTCAAGCTAGCTAGCTAGCTCAAGCTCAAGCTAGCTAGCTAGCTCAAGCTCAAGCTAGCTAGCTCAAGCTCAAGCTCAAGCTCAAGCTAGCTAGCTAGCTCAAGCTAGCTAGCTAGCTCAAGCTCAAGCTAGCTAGCTAGCTCAAGTTCAAGCTAGCTAGCTAGCTCAAGCTCAAGCTAGCTAGCTAGCTCAAGCTCAAGCTAGCTAGCTCAAGCTCAAGCTAGCTAGCTCAAGCTCAAGCTAGCTAGCTAGCTCAAGCTCAAGCTCAAGCTAGCTAGCTCAAGCTCAAGCTCAAGCTAGCTAGCTAGCTCAAGCTCAAGCTAGCTAGCTAGCTCAAGCTCAAGCTCAAGCTAGCTAGCTAGCTCAAGTTCAAGCTAGCTAGCTAGCTCAAGCTCAAGCTAGCTAGCTCAAGCTCAAGCTAGCTAGCTCAAGCTCAAGCCAGCTAGCTCAAGCTCAAGCTCAAGCTAGCTAGCTAGCTCAAGCACAAGCTAGCTAGCTAGCTCAATCTCAAGCTAGCTAGCTCAAGCTCAAGCTAGCTAGCTCAAGCTCAAGCTAGCTAGCTAGCTCAAGCTCAAGCTCAAGCTAGCTAGCTCAAGCTCAAGCTCAAGCTAGCTAGCTAGCTCAAGCTCAAGCTAGCTAGCTAGCTCAAGCTCAAGCTCAAGCTAGCTAGCTCAAGCTCAAGCTCAAGCTAGCTAGCTAGCTCAAGCTCAAGCTGGCTAGCTAGCTCAAGCTCAAGCTAGCTAGCTAGCTCAAGCTCAAGCTAGCTAGCTCAAGCTCAAGCTCAAGCTCAAGCTAGCTAGCTAGCTCAAGCTAGCTAGCTAGCTCAAGCTCAAGCTAGCTAGCTAGCTCAAGTTCAAGCTAGCTAGCTAGCTCAAGCTCAAGCTAGCTAGCTAGCTCAAGCTCAAGCTAGCTAGCTCAAGCTCAAGCTAGCTAGCTCAAGCTCAAGCTAGCTAGCTAGCTCAAGCTCAAGCTCAAGCTAGCTAGCTCAAGCTCAAGCTCAAGCTAGCTAGCTAGCTCAAGCTCAAGCTAGCTAGCTAGCTCAAGCTCAAGCTAGCTAGCTAGCTCAAGTTCAAGCTAGCTAGCTAGCTCAAGCTCAAGCTAGCTAGCTCAAGCTCAAGCTAGCTAGCTCAAACTCAAGCTAGCTAGCTAGCTCAAGTTCAAGCTAGCTAGCTAGCTCAAGCTCAAGCTAGCTAGCTAGCTCAAGCTCAAGCTAGCTAGCTCAAGCTCAAGCTAGCTAGCTCAAGCTCCAGCTAGCTAGCTAGCTCAAGCTCAAGCTCAAGCTAGCTAGCTCAAGCTCAAGCTCAAGCTAGCTAGCTAGCTCAAGCTCAAGCTAGCTAGCTAGCTCAAGCTCAAGCTAGCTAGCTAGCTCAAGTTCAAGCTAGCTAGCTAGCTCAAGCTCAAGCTAGCTAGCTCAAGCTCAAGCTAGCTAGCTCAAGCTCAAGCCAGCTAGCTCAAGCTCAAGCTCAAGCTAGCTAGCTAGCTCAAGCACAAGCTTGCTAGCTAGCTCAAGCTCAAGCTAGCTAGCTCAAGCTCAAGCTAGCTAGCTCAAGCTCAAGCTAGCTAGCTCAAGCTCAAGCTCAAGCTAGCTAGCTAGCTCAAGCACAAGCTTGCTAGCTAGCTCAAGCTCAAGCTAGCTAGCTCAAGCTCAAGCTAGCTAGCTCAAGCTCAAGCTAGCTAGCTAGCTCAAGCTCAAGCTCAAGCTAGCTAGCTCAAGCTCAAGCTCAAGCTAGCTAGCTAGCTCAAGCTCAAGCTAGCTAGCTAGCTCAAGCTCAAGCTAGCTAGCTAGCTCAAGCTCAAGCTAGCTAGCTCAAGCTCAAGCTCAAGCTAGCTAGCTAGCTCAAGCTAGCTAGCTAGCTCAAGCTCAAGCTAGCTAGCTAGCTCAAGTTCAAGCTAGCTAGCTAGCTCAAGCTCAAGCTAGCTAGCTAGCTCAAGCTCAAGCTAGCTAGCTCAAGCTCAAGCTAGCTAGCTCAAGCTCAAGCTAGCTAGCTAGCTCAAGCTCAAGCTCAAGCTAGCTAGCTCAAGCTCAAGCTCAAGCTAGCTAGCTAGCTCAAGCTCAAGCTAGCTAGCTAGCTCAAGCTCAAGCTAGCTAGCTAGCTCAAGTTCAAGCTAGCTAGCTAGCTCAAGCTCAAGCTAGCTAGCTCAAGCTCAAGCTAGCTAGCTCAAGCTCAAGCCAGCTAGCTCAAGCTCAAGCTCAAGCTAGCTAGCTAGCTCAAGCACAAGCTAGCTAGCTAGCTCAAGCTCAAGCTAGCTAGCTCAAGCTCAAGCTAGCTAGCTCAAGCTCAAGCTAGCTAGCTAGCTCAAGCTCAAGCTCAAGCTAGCTAGCTCAAGCTCAAGCTCAAGCTAGCTAGCTAGCTCAAGCTCAAGCTAGCTAGCTAGCTCAAGCTCAAGCTCAAGCTAGCTAGCTCAAGCTCAAGCTCAAGCTAGCTAGCTAGCTCAAGCTCAAGCTAGCTAGCTAGCTCAAGCTCAAGCTAGCTAGCTAGCTCAAGCTCAAGCTAGCTAGCTCAAGCTCAAGCTCAAGCTCAAGCTAGCTAGCTAGCTCAAGCTAGCTAGCTAGCTCAAGCTCAAGCTAGCTAGCTAGCTCAAGTTCAAGCTAGCTAGCTAGCTCAAGCTCAAGCTAGCTAGCTAGCTCAAGCTCAAGCTAGCTAGCTCAAGCTCAAGCTAGCTAGCTCAAGCTCAAGCTAGCTAGCTAGCTCAAGCTCAAGCTCAAGCTAGCTAGCTCAAGCTCAAGCTCAAGCTAGCTAGCTAGCTCAAGCTCAAGCTAGCTAGCTAGCTCAAGCTCAAGCTAGCTAGCTAGCTCAAGTTCAAGCTAGCTAGCTAGCTCAAGCTCAAGCTAGCTAGCTCAAGCTCAAGCTAGCTAGCTCAAACTCAAGCTAGCTAGCTAGCTCAAGTTCAAGCTAGCTAGCTAGCTCAAGCTCAAGCTAGCTAGCTAGCTCAAGCTCAAGCTAGCTAGCTCAAGCTCAAGCTAGCTAGCTCAAGCTCAAGCTAGCTAGCTAGCTCAAGCTCAAGCTCAAGCTAGCTAGCTCAAGCTCAAGCTCAAGCTAGCTAGCTAGCTCAAGCTCAAGCTAGCTAGCTAGCTCAAGCTCAAGCTAGCTAGCTAGCTCAAGTTCAAGCTAGCTAGCTAGCTCAAGCTCAAGCTAGCTAGCTCAAGCTCAAGCTAGCTAGCTCAAGCTCAAGCCAGCTAGCTCAAGCTCAAGCTCAAGCTAGCTAGCTAGCTCAAGCACAAGCTTGCTAGCTAGCTCAAGCTCAAGCTAGCTAGCTCAAGCTCAAGCTAGCTAGCTCAAGCTCAAGCTAGCTAGCTCAAGCTCAAGCTCAAGCTAGCTAGCTAGCTCAAGCACAAGCTTGCTAGCTAGCTCAAGCTCAAGCTAGCTAGCTCAAGCTCAAGCTAGCTAGCTCAAGCTCAAGCTAGCTAGCTAGCTCAAGCTCAAGCTCAAGCTAGCTAGCTCAAGCTCAAGCTCAAGCTAGCTAGCTAGCTCAAGCTCAAGCTAGCTAGCTAGCTCAAGCTCAAGCTAGCTAGCTAGCTCAAGCTCAAGCTAGCTAGCTCAAGCTCAAGCTCAAGCTAGCTAGCTAGCTCAAGCTAGCTAGCTAGCTCAAGCTCAAGCTAGCTAGCTAGCTCAAGTTCAAGCTAGCTAGCTAGCTCAAGCTCAAGCTAGCTAGCTAGCTCAAGCTCAAGCTATCTAGCTCAAGCTCAAGCTAGCTAGCTCAAGCTCAAGCTAGCTAGCTAGCTCAAGCTCAAGCTCAAGCTAGCTAGCTCAAGCTCAAGCTCAAGCTAGCTAGCTAGCTCAAGCTCAAGCTAGCTAGCTAGCTCAAGCTCAAGCTAGCTAGCTAGCTCAAGTTCAAGCTAGCTAGCTAGCTCAAGCTCAAGCTAGCTAGCTCAAGCTCAAGCTAGCTAGCTCAAGCTCAAGCCAGCTAGCTCAAGCTCAAGCTCAAGCTAGCTAGCTAGCTCAAGCTCAAGCTCAAGCTCAAGCTAGCTAGCTAGCTCAAGTTCAAGCTAGCTAGCTAGCTCAAGCTCAAGCTAGCTAGCTCAAGCTCAAGCTAGCTAGCTCAAGCTCAAGCCAGCTAGCTCAAGCTCAAGCTCAAGCTAGCTAGCTAGCTCAAGCTCAAGCTAGCTAGCTCAAGCTCAAGCTAGCTAGCTAGCTAGCTCAAGCTCAAGCTCAAGCTAGCTAGCTCAAGCTCAAGCTCAAGCTAGCTAGCTCAAGCTCAAGCTCAAGCTAGCTAGCTCAAGCTCAAGCTCAAGCTAGCTAGCTCAAGCCCAAGCTCAAGCTAGCTAGCTAGCTCAAGCTCAAGCTAGCTAGCTCAAGCTCAAGCTCAAGCTCAAGCTAGCTAGCTAGCTAGCTCAAGCTCAAGCTCAAGCTAGCTAGCTAGCTCAAGCTCAAGCTAGCTAGCTCAAGCTCAAGCTAGCTAGCTAGCTCAAGTTCAAGCTAGCTAGCTAGCTCAAGCTCAAGCTAGCTAGCTAGCTCAAGCTCAAGCTAGCTAGCTCAAGCTCAAGCTAGCTAGCTCAAGCTCAAGCTAGCTGGCTAGCTCAAGCTCAAGCTCAAGCTAGCTAGCTCAAGCTCAAGCTCAAGCTAGCTAGCTAGCTCAAGCTCAAGCTAGCTAGCTAGCTCAAGCTCAAGCTAGCTAGCTAGCTCAAGTTCAAGCTAGCTAGCTAGCTCAAGCTCAAGCTAGCTAGCTCAAGCTCAAGCTAGCTAGCTCAAACTCAAGCTAGCTAGCTAGCTCAAGTTCAAGCTAGCTAGCTAGCTCAAGCTCAAGCTAGCTAGCTAGCTCAAGCTCAAGCTAGCTAGCTCAAGCTCAAGCTAGCTAGCTCAAGCTCAAGCTAGCTAGCTAGCTCAAGCTCAAGCTCAAGCTAGCTAGCTCAAGCTCAAGCTCAAGCTAGCTAGCTAGCTCAAGCTCAAGCTAGCTAGCTAGCTCAAGCTCAAGCTAGCTAGCTAGCTCAAGTTCAAGCTAGCTAGCTAGGTCAAGCTCAAGCTAGCTAGCTCAAGCTCAAGCTAGCTAGCTCAAGCTCAAGCCAGCTAGCTCAAGCTCAAGCTCAAGCTAGCTAGCTAGCTCAAGCACAAGCTTGCTAGCTAGCTCAAGCTCAAGCTAGCTAGCTCAAGCTCAAGCTAGCTAGCTCAAGCTCAAGCTAGCTAGCTCAAGCTCAAGCTCAAGCTAGCTAGCTAGCTCAAGCACAAGCTTGCTAGCTAGCTCAAGCTCAAGCTAGCTAGCTCAAGCTCAAGCTAGCTAGCTCAAGCTCAAGCTAGCTAGCTAGCTCAAGCTCAAGCTCAAGCTAGCTAGCTCAAGCTCAAGCTCAAGCTAGCTAGCTAGCTCAAGCTCAAGCTAGCTAGCTAGCTCAAGCTCAAGCTAGCTAGCTAGCTCAAGCTCAAGCTAGCTAGCTCAAGCTCAAGCTCAAGCTAGCTAGCTAGCTCAAGCTAGCTAGCTAGCTCAAGCTCAAGCTAGCTAGCTAGCTCAAGTTCAAGCTAGCTAGCTAGCTCAAGCTCAAGCTAGCTAGCTAGCTCAAGCTCAAGCTAGCTAGCTCAAGCTCAAGCTAGCTAGCTCAAGCTCAAGCTAGCTAGCTAGCTCAAGCTCAAGCTCAAGCTAGCTAGCTCAAGCTCAAGCTCAAGCTAGCTAGCTAGCTCAAGCTCAAGCTAGCTAGCTAGCTCAAGCTCAAGCTAGCTAGCTAGCTCAAGTTCAAGCTAGCTAGCTAGCTCAAGCTCAAGCTAGCTAGCTCAAGCTCAAGCTAGCTAGCTCAAGCTCAAGCCAGCTAGCTCAAGCTCAAGCTCAAGCTAGCTAGCTAGCTCAAGCTCAAGCTCAAGCTAGCTAGCTAGCTCAAGTTCAAGCTAGCTAGCTAGCTCAAGCTCAAGCTAGCTAGCTCAAGCTCAAGCTAGCTAGCTCAAGCTCAAGCCAGCTAGCTCAAGCTCAATCTCAAGCTAGCTAGCTAGCTCAAGCTCAAGCTAGCTAGCTCAAGCTCAAGCTAGCTAGCTAGCTAGCTCAAGCTCAAGCTCAAGCTAGCTAGCTCAAGCTCAAGCTCAAGCTAGCTAGCTCAAGCTCAAGCTCAAGCTAGCTAGCTCAAGCTCAAGCTCAAGCTAGCTAGCTCAAGCTCAAGCTCAAGCTAGCTAGCTAGCTCAAGCTCAAGCTAGCTAGCTCAAGCTCAAGCTCAAGCTCAAGCTAGCTAGCTAGCTAGCTCAAGCTCAAGCTCAAGCTAGCTAGCTAGCTCAAGCTCAAGCTAGCTAGCTCAAGCTCAAGCCAGCTAGCTCAAGCTCAAGCTCAAGCTAGCTAGCTAGCTCAAGCTCAAGCTAGCTAGCTCAAGCTCAAGCCAGCTAGCTCAAGCTCAAGCTCAAGCTCAAGCTAGCTAGCTAGCTCAAGCTCAAGCTAGATAGCTAGCTCAAGCTAGCTAGCTAGCTCAAGCTCAAGCTCAAGCTAGCTAGCTAGCTAGCTCAAGCTCAAGCTAGCTAGCTCAAGCTCAAGCCAGCTAGCTCAAGCTCAAGCTCAAGCTAGCTAGCTAGCTCAAGCTCAAGCTAGCTAGCTCAAGCTCAAGCTCAAGCGAGCTAGCTAGCTCAAGCTCAAGCTAGCTAGCTAGCTCAAGCTCAAGCTAGCTAACTCAAGCTAACTCAGCTAGCTCAAGCTAACTCAAGCTAGCTAAAGCTAACTCAAGCTAACTCAAGCTAACTCAAGCTAACTCAAGCTAGCTAAAGCTAACTCAAGCTAACTCAAGCTAACCCGAGCTAACTCAAGCTAGCTCAAGCTAACCCAAGCTAGCTAAAGCTAACTCAAGCTAACTCAAGCTAATTCAAGCTAACTCAAGCTAACTCAAGCTAACTCAAGCTAACTCAAGCTAGTTCAAGCTAACTCAAGCTAGCTAAAGCTAACTCAAGCTAACTCAAGCTAACTCAAGCTAGCTCAAGCTAACTCAAGCTAGTTCAAGCTAACTCAAGCTAGCTAAAGCTAACTCAAGCTAACTCAAGCTAACTCAAGCTAGCTCAAGCTAACTCAAGCTAACTCAAGCTAACTCAAGCTAACCCGAGCTAACTCAAGCTAACTCAAGGTAGCTAAAGCTAGTTCAAGCTAGCTCAAGCTAGCTAAAGCTAAGACAAGCTAACTCAAGCTAACTCAAGCTAACTCAAGCTAACTCAAGCTAGTTCAAGCTAACTCAAGCTAGCTAAAGCTAACTCAAGCTAACTCAAGCTAGCTCAAGCTAACTCAAGCTAGTTCAAGCTAACTCAAGCTAGCTAAAGCTAACTCAAGCTAACTCAAGCTAACTCAAGCTAGCTCAAGCTAACTCAAGCTAGTTCAAGCTAACTCAAGCTAGCTAAAGCTAACTCAAGCTAACTCAAGCTAACTCAAGCTAACTCAAGCTAGCTAAAGCTAACTCAAGCTAACTCAAGCTAACCCGAGCTAACTCAAGCTAGCTCAAGCTAACCCAAGCTAGCTAAAGCTAACTCAAGCTAACTCAAGCTAATTCAAGCTAACTCAAGCTAACTCAAGCTAACTCAAGCTAACTCAAGCTAGCTAAAGCTAACTCAAGCTAACTCAAGCTAACTCAAGCTAACCCGAGCTAACTCAAGCTAACTCAAGGTAGCTAAAGCTAGTTCAAGCTAACTCAAGCTAGCTAAAGCTAAGACAAGCTAACTCAAGCTAACTCAAGCTAACTCAAGCTAACTCAAGCTAACTCAAGCTAGTTCAAGCTAACTCAAGCTAACTCAAGCTAACTCAAGCTAGCTAAAGCTAACTCAAGCTAACTCAAGCTAACTCAAGCTAACCCGAGCTAACTCAAGCTAACTCAAGGTAGCTAAAGCTAGTTCAAGCTAGCTCAAGCTAGCTAAAGCTAAGACAAGCTAACTCAAGCTAACTCAAGCTAACTCAAGCTAGTTCAAGCTAACTCAAGCTAGCTAAAGCTAACTCAAGCTAACTCAAGCTAACTCAAGCTAGCTCAAGCTAACTCAAGCTAGTTCAAGCTAACTCAAGCTAGCTAAAGCTAACTCAAGCTAACTCAAGCTAACTCAAGCTAACTCAAGCTAGCTAAAGCTAACTCAAGCTAACTCAAGCTAACCCGAGCTAACTCAAGCTAGCTCAAGCTAACCCAAGCTAGCTAAAGCTAACTCAAGCTAACTCAAGCTAATTCAAGCTAACTCAAGCTAACTCAAGCTAACTCAAGCTAACTCAAGCTAGCTAAAGCTAACTCAAGCTAACTCAAGCTAACTCAAGCTAACCCGAGCTAACTCAAGCTAACTCAAGGTAGCTAAAGCTAGTTCAAGCTAACTCAAGCTAGCTAAAGCTAAGACAAGCTAACTCAAGCTAACTCAAGCTAACTCAAGCTAACTCAAGCTAACTCAAGCTAGTTCAATCTAACTCAAGCTAACTCAAGCTAACTCAAGCTAGCTAAAGCTAACTCAAGCTAACTCAAGCTAACTCAAGCTAACCCGAGCTAACTCAAGCTAACTCAAGGTAGCTAAAGCTAGTTCAAGCTAGCTCAAGCTAGCTAAAGCTAAGACAAGCTAACTCAAGCTAACTCAAGCTAACTCAAGCTAGTTCAAGCTAACTCAAGCTAGCTAAAGCTAACTCAAGCTAACTCAAGCTAACTCAAGCTAGCTCAAGCTAACTCAAGCTAGTTCAAGCTAACTCAAGCTAGCTAAAGCTAACTCAAGCTAACTCAAGCTAACTCAAGCTAACTCAAGCTAGCTAAAGCTAACTCAAGCTAACTCAAGCTAACCCGAGCTAACTCAAGCTAGCTCAAGCTAACCCAAGCTAGCTAAAGCTAACTCAAGCTAACTCAAGCTAATTCAAGCTAACTCAAGCTAACTCAAGCTAACTCAAGCTAACTCAAGCTAGCTAAAGCTAACTCAAGCTAACTCAAGCTAACTCAAGCTAACCCGAGCTAACTCAAGCTAACTCAAGGTAGCTAAAGCTAGTTCAAGCTAACTCAAGCTAGCTAAAGCTAAGACAAGCTAACTCAAGCTAACTCAAGCTAACTCAAGCTAACTCAAGCTAACTCAAGCTAGTTCAAGCTAACTCAAGCTAACTCAAGCTAACTCAAGCTAGCTAAAGCTAACTCAAGCTAACTCAAGCTAACTCAAGCTAACCCGAGCTAACTCAAGCTAACTCAAGGTAGCTAAAGCTAGTTCAAGCTAGCTCAAGCTAGCTAAAGCTAAGACAAGCTAACTCAAGCTAACTCAAGCTAACTCAAGCTAGTTCAAGCTAACTCAAGCTAGCTAAAGCTAACTCAAGCTAACTCAAGCTAACTCAAGCTAGCTCAAGCTAACTCAAGCTAGTTCAAGCTAACTCAAGCTAGCTAAAGCTAACTCAAGCTAACTCAAGCTAACTCAAGCTAACTCAAGCTAGCTAAAGCTAACTCAAGCTAACTCAAGCTAACCCGAGCTAACTCAAGCTAGCTCAAGCTAACCCAAGCTAGCTAAAGCTAACTCAAGCTAACTCAAGCTAATTCAAGCTAACTCAAGCTAACTCAAGCTAACTCAAGCTAACTCAAGCTAGCTAAAGCTAACTCAAGCTAACTCAAGCTAACTCAAGCTAACCCGAGCTAACTCAAGCTAACTCAAGGTAGCTAAAGCTAGTTCAAGCTAACTCAAGCTAGCTAAAGCTAAGACAAGCTAACTCAAGCTAACTCAAGCTAACTCAAGCTAACTCAAGCTAACTCAAGCTAACTCAAGCTAGTTCAAGCTAACTCAAGCTAACTCAAGCTAACTCAAGCTAGCTAAAGCTAACTCAAGCTAACTCAAGCTAACTCAAGCTAACCCGAGCTAACTCAAGCTAACTCAAGGTAGCTAAAGCTAGTTCAAGCTAACTCAAGCTAGCTAAAGCTAAGACAAGCTAACTCAAGCTAACTCAAGCTAACTCAAGCTAACTCAAGCTAACTAAAGCTAGTTCAAGCTAACTCAAGCTAGCTAAAGCTAACTCAAGCTAACTCAAGCTAACTCAAGCTAGCTCAAGCTAACTCAAGCTAGTTCAAGCTAACTCAAGCTAGCTAAAGCTAACTCAAGCTAACTCAAGCTAACTCAAGCTAACTCAAGCTAGCTAAAGCTAACTCAAGCTAACTCAAGCTAACCCGAGCTAACTCAAGCTAGCTCAAGCTAACCCAAGCTAGCTAAAGCTAACTCAAGCTAACTCAAGCTAATTCAAGCTAACTCAAGCTAACTCAAGCTAACTCAAGCTAACTCAAGCTAGCTAAAGCTAACTCAAGCTAACTCAAGCTAACTCAAGCTAACCCGAGCTAACTCAAGCTAACTCAAGGTAGCTAAAGCTAGTTCAAGCTAACTCAAGCTAGCTAAAGCTAAGACAAGCTAACTCAAGCTAACTCAAGCTAACTCAAGCTAACTCAAGCTAACTCAAGCTAGTTCAAGCTAACTTAATGAAGTTAACCCAAGCTAACTTGGGTTAATGAAGTCAAACTCAAGCTAACCCGAGCTAACTCAAGCTAACTCAAGCTAATTCAAGCTAACTCAAGCTAACTCAAGCTAATTCAAGCTAGCTAACTCAAGCTAACTCAAGCTAACTCAAGCTAACCCGAGCTAACTCAAGCTAACTCAAGGTAGCTAAAGCTAGTTCAAGCTAGCTCAAGCTAGCTAAAGCTAAGACAAGCTAACTCAAGCTAACTCAAGCTAACTCAAGCTAGTTCAAGCTAACTCAAGCTAGCTAAAGCTAACTCAAGCTAACTCAAGCTAACTCAAGCTAGCTCAAGCTAACTCAAGCTAGTTCAAGCTAACTCAAGCTAGCTAAAGCTAACTCAAGCTAACTCAAGCTAACTCAAGCTAACTCAAGCTAGCTAAAGCTAACTCAAGCTAACTCAAGCTAACCCGAGCTAACTCAAGCTAGCTCAAGCTAACCCAAGCTAGCTAAAGCTAACTCAAGCTAACTCAAGCTAATTCAAGCTAACTCAAGCTAACTCAAGCTAACTCAAGCTAACTCAAGCTAGCTAAAGCTAACTCAAGCTAACTCAAGCTAACTCAAGCTAACCCGAGCTAACTCAAGCTAACTCAAGGTAGCTAAAGCTAGTTCAAGCTAACTCAAGCTAGCTAAAGCTAAGACAAGCTAACTCAAGCTAACTCAAGCTAACTCAAGCTAACTCAAGCTAACTCAAGCTAACTCAAGCTAGTTCAAGCTAACTCAAGCTAACTCAAGCTAACTCAAGCTAGCTAAAGCTAACTCAAGCTAACTCAAGCTAACTCAAGCTAACCCGAGCTAACTCAAGCTAACTCAAGGTAGCTAAAGCTAGTTCAAGCTAACTCAAGCTAGCTAAAGCTAAGACAAGCTAACTCAAGCTAACTCAAGCTAACTCAAGCTAACTCAAGCTAACTAAAGCTAGTTCAAGCTAACTCAAGCTAGCTAAAGCTAACTCAAGCTAACTCAAGCTAACTCAAGCTAGCTCAAGCTAACTCAAGCTAGTTCAAGCTAACTCAAGCTAGCTAAAGCTAACTCAAGCTAACTCAAGCTAACTCAAGCTAACTCAAGCTAGCTAAAGCTAACTCAAGCTAACTCAAGCTAACCCGAGCTAACTCAAGCTAGCTCAAGCTAACCCAAGCTAGCTAAAGGTAACTCAAGCTAACTCAAGCTAATTCAAGCTAACTCAAGCTAACTCAAGCTAACTCAAGCTAACTCAAGCTAGCTAAAGCTAACTCAAGCTAACTCAAGCTAACTCAAGCTAACCCGAGCTAACTCAAGCTAACTCAAGGTAGCTAAAGCTAGTTCAAGCTAACTCAAGCTAGCTAAAGCTAAGACAAGCTAACTCAAGCTAACTCAAGCTAACTCAAGCTAACTCAAGCTAACTCAAGCTAGTTCAAGCTAACTTAATGAAGTTAACCCAAGCTAACTTGGGTTAATGAAGTCAAACTCAAGCTAACCCGAGCTAACTCAAGCTAACTCAAGCTAATTCAAGCTAACTCAAGCTAACTCAAGCTAATTCAAGCTAGCTAACTCAAGCTAACTCAAGCTAACTCAAGCTAGTTCAAGCTAACTTAATGAAGTTAACCCAAGCTAACTTGGGTTAATGAAGTCAAACTCAAGCTAACCCGAGCTAACTCAAGCTAACTCAAGCTAATTCAAGCTAACTCAAGCTAACTCAAGCTAATTCAAGCTAACTCAAGCTAATTCAAGCTAACTCAAGCTAGCTCAAGCTAACTCAAGCTAACCCAAGCTAACTTAAGCTAGCTTAAGCTAATTAAAGCTAATTAAAGCTAACTCAAGCTAACCCAAGCTAACTTAAGCTAGCTCTAGCTGGCTGCCACTGTTAGGCCATTTGGGAGCGCTTTTCTCGCACTCTGATTGGCTGCCACTGTTAGGCCATTTGGGAGCGCTTTTCTCGCACTCTGATTGGCTGCCACTGTTAGGCCATTTGGGAGCGCTTTTCTCGCACTCTGATTGGCTGCCACTGTTAGGCCATTTGGGAGCGCTTTTCTCGCACTCTGATTGGCTGCCACTGTTAGGCCATTTGGGAGCGCTTTTCTCGCACTCTGATTGGCTGCCACTGTTAGGCCATTTGGGAGCGCTTTTCTCGCACTCTGATTGGCTGCCACTGTTAGGCCATTTGGGAGCGCTTTTCTCGCACTCTGATTGGCTGCCACTGTTAGGCCATTTGGGAGCGCTTTTCTCGCACTCTGATTGGCTGCCACTGTTAGGCCATTTGGGAGCGCTTTTCTCGAACTCTGATTGGCTGCCACTGTTAGGCCATTTGGGAGCGCTTTTCTCGCACTCTGATTGGCTGCCACTGTTAGGCCATTTGGGAGCGCTTTTCTCGCACTCTGATTGGCTGCCACTGTTAGGCCATTTGGGAGCGCTTTTCTCGCACTCTGATTGGCTGCCACTGTTAGGCCATTTGGGAGCGCTTTTCTCGCACTCTGATTGGCTGCCACTGTTAGGCCATTTGGGAGCGCTTTTCTCGCACTCTGATTGGCTGCCACTGTTAGGCCATTTGGGAGCGCTTTTCTCGCACTCTGATTGGCTGCCACTGTTAGGCCATTTGGGAGCGCTTTTCTCGCACTCTGATTGGCTGCC
>NW_027450410.1:0-15000 GCF_964194025.1 Convolutriloba macropyga | reverse complement strand
AACCGTCCGTGGTTGCGGGACACCGAATCGGCGCCCTCACCACACAAAGTAGTGCAATTCATAAAAATTACACTGTTCACTTTCATTTCGCGTGTGCGCTTTCAATGAGCGACAACACTTGCAAGCAACTCACACTCCTTGGTCCGTGTTTCAAGACGGGCTGTAGAGAGCATTGAATAGGAAGTTGAGGTCAGACAGGCAATCAAGATCAATTTATCTCATTTTGTTTAGAATCAACAAGAAGAATTCCGAGGAAAACTTCTGCTCGATTCATTAACAAGATTTGCCAAAAGACGACAACTACACTACTCGGTAGCCGAGAATATAATATCAAGGCATTGAGTATGGTAACGCTCACTCCAGTTCCCCTTCAACAGTTTCACGTACTTTTCACTCTCTCTTCAGAGTGCTTTTCAACTTTCCCTCACGGTACTTGTTTACTATCGGTCTCGCTTTATAATTAGCTTTTGGAGAGACATATCTCCAGCTTCGAGTTGCACTTTCAAACAACTCTACTCATAGGAATGAGCCATTATGACTGGTATCGAAAATGACCTTTACAGGATTTTCACCTTCTTTGATGCTACTTTCCAGTAGACATCAGGACAAATTCACCAGTCTAGCATCAAACCATACCGGACACCGAGAAATGTTGCCATTTCTCTTCCCGATGAGCTTTTCCCTGTTCATTCGCCATTACTAAGGGATTCTCAGTTGATTTCTTTTCCTCCCCTTACTGATATGCTTAAGTTAAGGGGGTTCTCTCGCCCAATTCAGGTTATGTAGTTGATTGTCTCTTAATTGGTTCACTGACCAATATGAGACAGAAACCGATTCAGCAGTTTTGTTCGCTACTACTATCAAACACAGGTCGAAGTTTCCATTCAGTCATTAATTCCAACTTTCAAATGTTGTTGTTTCAGCTTTCGCTTACTAGAAGCAACATAATACTCGCTGCAATACAGACCTCGGGAAACCCTCACCGTGAATAAGGTTCACTCACATATTTCACTACATTTTGCGTGGGATTGGAGATGAGGCTACTCGTTCTTGCTCAGTACTAGGCTGAAAATTAACGAAACTTCGTTACAAACGTTCACATGTTGATGTTTCCGCTTTCGCGTACTCGAAACAACATAATACTAGTCTTTGTAATTTAGTTTCATAATTTCAACTGTTCTCATGCAGAATTTTTGCTCATTCTTATCCCAAATTTTGACCTGGCTACTAGTTACACTCCTTGTACTTATTGCAAAATGACCACAAATTTCAACAGCTTTCACATGTTGCTGTTTCGGCTTTCGCTTACTACAGTCAACATAATACTCGTTGCAAAATAAGTGCTCGGCATCTGCAATTTTCCAAAGACGAAGTTTCGCCAGTTCAATTTTCGCTCGCCAATTATGGCTACTAATTCACACGGTACTGAGCTCAACAACATTAAATTTGTTCAGCAAGACTTTCACATGTTGATGTTTTGGCTTTCGCCTACTAGAAGCAACATAATACTCGTCTTGTTAGCTCATTCAATGAGAATAGCTTTTCCCGTTGAGAATTTTTGCCTTCAATTGGCGTTGTAGTGAGTTTGGCTACTCAGATCACCAAATACTTGTGACAATTCGAACCAGAAATGTTTTCAATTTTCACATGCTGATGTTTCGGATTCAACCTACTAGAAGCAGCATAATACTTGTATTCAACAATTTCTGTATCAAATCCCAGTTTTCTCTGGTGCATCTTTGCCAAACTATTCCAAACTGCCTGAGTCTGAATACCAATTACAGGTACTAGTAAATGCACGTTACTAAGGACTATATAGTTCTAGGTTACTGTACACAACGACGTTCACATGTTGATGTTTCAGCTGCCGCTTACTAGAAACAACATAATACTTATCGTGCATACCTTTCCATAACTTGTCCTTTTCAGATGCATTAGTTTCCCTTTGTCTTGGCTTCTACAGTCAGACTGGCTACTAGTAACAGCACAGTACTAATCACATATCGTTCTACAGTTTGCAGACAACTTTCACATGTTGATGTTTCAGCTTTCGCCTACTAGAAACAACATAATACTCGCTGTATACATTTGTAGTTCTCTATGTAACTTTCATGTGAAGAAGTTTCGCCAGTCTTTTTGACTGTCTCAAATCTGAGTCATGCTTAGGCTACTAGTTGCTTCATAGTACTTATCGCCTCGAGATCATTGAACAAAACTTGATTTTCACATGTTGCTGTTTCAGCTTCCGCTTACTAGAAACAACATAATACTAGTCTCATTAAGTTCCGTCTCTTTGCAATTTTCTTATGAAGAAAATTCGCCATCACAATGACTCCAGCAGTTCTTGATCAAGGAATGCAATCATTGATCAGAATGCTATTATTTGAATCGGTTCTGCTTTAAGTGTTCCAATTTTATTGGAAGCACCAACAATAGAACATCAATGTGTTCAATCGAGAGTTATATAACCCTGAATCGGACGCAGTCAACAGCCGAAGCCGAGACCGCCTTTTGCGTTAGAGAGGTCGGTAAACAAATCTTGCGATTCATACCGAATTAACACATATAGCTGTGCTCCTCTTCGTAAAGCGAGCCAAGTGATCCCCTGTTGAAGGATGTATTTGGACCAATCTAGTAGCATTTGGTTTCCAACAAGCTCTCCCAAGTTAGCTTACTTATTGGGCTTTTCAACCAATTCGGTTGGCTACAAGCATCATCAAAGTACTAGCCACAGTTTGATCGCAAAATTCTACGACTTTCACATGTTGATGTTTCGGCTTGCGCTTAGCCTACTATAAGCAACATAATACTAGTCATATCATAGAGCGTGATCAGCTTGTGACGTTCTCATGATGAAGTTTCACCAACAGTGTCTCACTTCGAGCTTAAATCCAGCTACTAGTAACTACACAGTACTGACTGCAACGATAACTTTTATCTATACCTTTCACATGCTGCGCTTTCGGCCAGGGCCTACTAACGTCAACATAATACTCGATATAAACTTTTGTTCATGATGCAGCTTCCCCATGCAGAAGTTTCGCCTTCAAATGCTCTCTTGGCCATATGACGTAAGAAAAGGTTACTAGTAACATCACAGTACTAGCCACAGTTTGATTGCAAAATTCTACGACTTTCACATGTTGATGTTTCGGCTTGCGCTTAGCCTACTAGAAGCAACATAATACTAGTCATATCATAGAGCGTGATCAGCTTGTGACGTTCTCATGATGAAGTTTCACCAACAGTGTCTCATTTCGAGCTTAAATCCAGCTACTAGTAACTACACAGTACTGACTGCAACGCTAACTTTTATCTATACCTTTCACATGCTGCGCTTTCGGCCAGGGCCTACTAACGTCAACATAATACTCGATATAAACTTTTGTTCATGATGCAGCTTCCCCATGCAGAAGTTTCGCCTTCAAATGCTCTCTTGGCCATATGACGTAACACAAGGTTACTAGTAACATCACAGTACTAGCCACAATTTGATCGCAAAATTCTACGACTTTCACATGTTGATGTTTCGGCTTGCGCTTAGCCTACTAGAAGCAACATAATACTAGTCATATCATGGAGCGTGATCAGCTTGTGACGTTCTCATGATGAAGTTTCACCAACAGTGTCTCATTTCGAGCTTAAATCCAGCTACTAGTAACTACACAGTACTGACTGCAACGATAACTTTTATCTATACCTTTCACATGCTGCGCTTTCGGCCAGGGCCTACTAATGTCAACATAATACTCGATATAAACTTTTGTTCATGATGCAGCTTCCCCATGCAGAAGTTTCGCCTTCAAATGCTCTCTTGGCCATATGACGTAACACAAGGTTACTAGTAACATCACAGTACTAGCCACAATTTGATCGCAAAATTCTACGACTTTCACATGTTGATGTTTCGGCTTGCGCTTAGCCTACTAGAAGCAACATAATACTAGTCATATCATAGAGCTTGATCAGCTTGTGACATTCTCATGATGAAGTTTCACCAACAGTGTCTCATTTTGAGCTTAAATCCAGCTACTAGTAACTACACAGTACTGACTGCAACAATAACTTTTATCTATACCTTTCACATGCTGCGTTTTCGGCCAAGGCCTACTAACGTCAACATAATACTCGATATAATATTTTGATCATGATGCAGCTTTCCCATGCAGAAGTTTCGCCTTCAAATGCTCTCTTGGCCATATGACGGAACACCAGGTTACTAGTAACATCACAGTACTAGCCACAGTTTGATTGCAAAATTCTACGACTTTCACATGTTGATGTTTCGGCTTGCGCTTAGCCTACTAGAAGCAACATAATACTAGTCATATCATAGAGCGTGATCAGCTTGTGACGTTCTCATGATGAAGTTTCACCAATAGTGTTTCATTCGAATTGGTTCTGCTTTAAGCTCTCCAATTGTTTTGGATGAACCAGTTTTGCCCTTCGAAGCCACTTTTGTGAGCTTTTGTGGGTCTTTACCAAGAGGATATACCTCAAGGCCTCTTTCAATTCCTTTAAGTTCTTTCAACTCCTTTACAGTTTCTAGGTTCACATAGCTGCAAACCTTATTTCTAGTTTTAAGTCTGGCCAACTTGGGGAGAGTTGGTGCAGACCGTGACCAATTCTAGTAGGATGCCACAACAAGAATGTGATCAACTTAGCTTGTCGATGAACCTGCCCCACATTCAAACAACTCTATCGCCTTTTCCTCGTATAGTTATATGCGAGGGCCTCTCATAGAGAGCGCTGTTAGCAACCTTTTCCACATAGACGATAAAGTTGTGAGTGTTTTGCACATGGCTGTTGTCATCACCACGTGACGAGTCAACTCAGCTTGACTCTCTACACTCCGACAAGCTTTGCACATACGCCTTTAGTTCAGTATGTGTCTTTAATCTGACTCCGGTGCCTCAAGCCGGAAAAATTGTCAGATTATGATCATTATCGGTTAGTCATCCCGATGCAAGATCGTATCGTACTGTCTTTGTCTACCTCCAGATTCCGAAGAACAGGAGGAGACTCTCCCAGACCTACATATCTGGGAGAATGTTCAGAGGGCGAGAAGCTGTGGATTACTCTCCCCTAAGAACTGACTAAACTTTACCCTCGTCCAAGGTAAGTTTATTTTAGCTAGCCTTCTATGTAAAGGATCTGAGGCTAAGCTGTGTTTTTTCGAGCCTTTGGCTCGGAGCAAGTTCAGTGGGCGCCCCGAGTAGCTCAACTCTTTCCCACTGAACAGCGCAACGCTCTGTCACTCGCTGGGATTTTTGCGTGTCGGTTCTAACCACGCGACTTGTGGACCTTTTTAGGCCTTTCTCATTCACAAGTCTATAGCTGGGCTTCTATAACCCAGCTTCTGAGATCTAGATAGCTGCAGTTCTGCTAGGCTGCTTTTGCTAACTAGTCTCCCTTTAAGCAGTCCCTTGCCATGACTGCTGAACTATGTATCCACACAAGTAGTTTTTGAGCTCGATACATAATTCGAGATTGGTTGCCAAGCAATCTCTAGCGACAGAGCGTCATGCGCACTACAGACATGGCCTCTACCAGCAGCCATGCCCGAAGGAATCAATCACTGATCCTTCCGCAGGTTCCCCTACGGAAACCTTGTTACGACTTTTACTTCCTCTAGACAATTAAGCTCGATCCGCTTCATCCCGTTGCCGGAGACCGAAGTCCCAACAGTAGGAATTTGCAATTCTTGCTTAACTATCCAATCAGTAGTAGCGACGGGCGGTGTGTACAAAGGGCAGGGACGTAATCCCTATGAGTTGTTGACTCATAAGTACCAGGAATTCCTGGTTCACGTCTGCAAGTTACAACAGACGATCCCCTTGAAGCGCTGTACTTTTCTCTGATTGCCCAGTCCATTTCGGACCAAGGGCTGAGTACTCAATCTAAAAGTACACAGTGTAGCGCGCGTGCAGTCCAGAACATCTAAGGGCATCACAGACCTGTTATAGCCTCACTTCATCTGCGGTATTTAATTCCGCATAGTTCCTCTAAGAAGTGTTTGAATTCACATATAGTGAATTTCATTATTTAGATGGAGAAGATCTCGTTCGTTATCGGAATTAACCAGACAGATCACTCCACTAACTAAGAACGGCCATGCACCACCGCCCATATAATCATGAAAGATATTCAATCTGTCAATCCTTAAGATGTCTGGACCGGGTGAGTTTTCCCGTGTTGAGTCAAATTAAGCCGCAGGCTCCACTCCTGGTGGTGCCCTTCCGTCAATTCCTTTAAGTTTCGATTTTGCAACCATACTTCCCCCGGAACCAATAAACTTTGGTTTCCCGGTTAATCTCTTGCCAAGTCAAGATCGACTTTGACAAATTGTAGGTTGGTATAGTTTATGGTCAGAATTACGAGGGTATCTAATCCTCTTCAATACTCTGACTTTCGTTCTTGATTAATGAAAACATTCTTGGCAAATGCTTTCGCAGTAGTTTGTCTTGCCACGATCCAAGAATTTCACCTCTAACGTAGCAATACAAATGCCCCCGTCTGTTCCTTTCAATCATTACCGCACTCAGCCAACCGGCATCAATCGAGTAGCGGGTCATTCTCCATTATTCCATGCTTTATTATTCGATCCCAAAGGATGCTTTGAACACTCTAATTTTCTCAGGGTGAAAACACCGTTTCCACAGTTCGTCACATTTAAGTGCAAACTATTTCTTCGATGCGAAGGATGAGCGGAACGAGTCAACAGATTTAACTGAAGACCATGTTGCCGTTCTACTCAAACAGATCCAACTATGAGCTTTTTAAACGCAGCAACTATTGCATACGCTTGTAGAGGCTGGTATTACCGCGGCTGCTGGCACCAGACTTGCCCTCTACTCGTTCATCAATGGAGCTTTTAAGTCCATTCCATTCTGATTACAAACCATAAAGGTTCATATCATTATTTCTAGTCACTACCTCCTCGTGCGGAGAGTGGGTAATTTGCGTGCCTGCTGCCTTCCTTGGATGTGGTAGCCGTTTCTAAGGCTCCCTCTCCGGAATCGAACCCTGATTCCCCGTTACCCGTCACAACCATGGTAGTCCGTTACACTACCATCATAGGTTGATAGGTCAGAAATTCGGAAGTTCCGTCCCCAAGCCGAAGCTATCTGGGATCTTTCAGTTACTAGGACTCATCACGGGATGTGTCTGTACTTAGCAAATCACCCGGTGTAGTCTTGTAAAAGTCTCCGACAGTGTCGGACAATCAGCATGCATTAGCTGCAGGGTTACCGCAGTTATTCATTTAGCTTGCAAATCAACTAATAGATAGTAACTGATTTAATGAGCCATTCGCGGTTCCACTTTTTCAAGCTTCGCTTGCACATGCATGGCTTAGTCTTTCAGACAAGCATATGGCAACTGACAGGATCAATCAGTTTAATTGTACTTTGAACAATCTTTCGATTTGTTCGAATTTAGAAAGACATAGCCTTGCGGCCTCGTCAATCTTGCTTTGAGCTTTTTAAATCACGAAGAGTTTCAATGCATGCTTTGGCATGGCTACTAGTTACTACACAGTACTCTACACACTTAGAGTTACCCACGATTACACATTTCACATGCTGATGTTTCGGCTCGCGCGTACTAGAAACAGCATAATACTATGTGTACTGGTAGATAGCGCTCTGTGAGCATTTCCCATGAGCAGGTTTTGCCCTCCAAATCTCTGTTCTACTGTTACCAATACCGGCTAACAACTGTATCATACTAGGGAGAATTGACTCATGATTTAAAAACCAGATGTTCACATGTCGATGTTTCGGCTCTCGCCTACTAGAAACAACATAATACTAGTCTGTTAAAAATCTCAATCACGCCGCCTCTTCAGATACAGAAGTTTTACCTTTTATTGGTTAGAGAACAGCTTTCCAGCTGTCGACATGGTTACTAGTAACAACACCGTACTCAACACAAAAACTTTTCAACTTCACAACTTTCACATGCTGATGTTTCTGCTTTCGCATACTAGAAACAGCATAATACTTATTGTTTTGTCAAGTAATTTGTGTGTCTTTCCCATGTGAAGTTTCACCGGTCAACAATGTTTCCCTGACCAATTACGGCTACTAGTAGCTGTATAATACTAGGGAAAATGATTGAGGATTTAATATCAGATTTTCACATGTTGATGTTTCGGCTTTCGCCTACTAGAAACAACATAATACTAGTCTGCTAAGAAATCTCGCTCAAATTGCCTTTTCACATACAGAAGTTTCACCTTCTATTGGTTAGAGAACAGTTCTCAGCTGTCGACATGGTTACTAGTAACAACATCGTACTCAACACAAAAATTCTTCAACTTCACAACTTTCACATGCTGATGTTTCTGCTTTCGCGTACTAGAAACAGCATAATACTTATTGCTTTGTCAAGAAGTGTGTGTGTCTTTCCCATGCGAAAGTTTCACCGGTCAGCAATAATTGCCGTGTCCAATTAAGGTTACTCATAGCTGTATAATACTAGGGAAAATGATTGAGGATTTAATATCAGATTTTCACATGTTGATGTTTCGGCTTTCGCCTACTAGAAACAACATAATACTAGTCTGCTAATAAATCTCGCTCAAATTGCCTTTTCACATACAGAAGTTTCACCTCTTCTTGGTCACTGTACAGATGATGCTGTCTGTTCTTTATTTGGTTCTGCTTATTATAAGGAGGGGCATCACTCCTTCCTCCTTGGTTTGCATGCATTAAGCCTGCTTTGTGAAAAGCGTATCTTTCTAGCTTTTCTTCGCCTTACTCGAGTAGGACGATACAATCCAGACATTAGTCAGTCTTGGTGTAAAGTCACTGAGTATTATTCGGTTCTGCTTTATTCAGCAATATGCTGTATAATTGTTGTAATTTGCGAACATATTTGTTCTCAGTTCCGAACTACTAGCGACGACAGATTACCAGCGGTCATGAGCCATCAAGGTAGTTCTTTGGTGCATCAAGTAGAGAGGTGCCATCAAACAACACTTCCCTAATAATGCTACACACATAGAATTTGCTACAGTGCAGCTTTTTACTTTGCAAAATTTGCGCACAAATTTTGCATAGAATAAATGTTTTATCAAGATTTTTAGATCCCCTCCCTTGAGAGAACGTTACTCCTTTAAGTGAACACCCCGCGGCGTCCTGTTGTTATTGCTTATAACCATTTCGCAAGCCGGAGGCATAATGCACTACGCAAGCCGCTACTTTGGCACAGAGGCACCTAGTTTTACACCCGGGACTTCAGGTGGCCCAGTTTTACACCCAGTACAGCGGTGCCAGTTGGTAACCCGGTGGATCCTCGGAGACCAGACATGATCATAGATCAAACCCGATGTATGCTACTCCTGAACGTATAGTATCTCCACTGTGCAATGAAATTATCGTTCGTTTCGGGCCTTCCTATACGTTCAGCAGACAATCGCTAGGAATTCACCTCGTGACCCGTGGTGACCACACTGGATTTCAAGTTTATTGATTTGGACAGACCTGTCATTTATTTTGCTTTTCAGCTTCAGTTCTGCTCGATCTAGCTTGCCTAAGGCTTGATCTCGCTTTGCTCACCCCTGTAGGAGCCTCTACTAGTACCACTCGGAGTAATGGGGAATCCACCAGACCTAATCGATGAATGCCATCAAACAACAAACATCATACCCGGCTTCATCAGGCATATTTTATTACTTCCGAGAGGTACTTTAGTATCAGATCTTTCTCCATGCCTCTTATGAGGACCCGTCAGACCTTTCGGTTTATCGTTTAGCTTCAGTCCTGCTCGATCTAGCTTTCCCAAGGCTCGATCTAGCTCTATTCGCCCCACTAGAGGGCTCTCTAAGACCCCTCGGTCTTAGTGTTAGCTCCGGTACTGCTCGGTCGTGCTTGCTGAAGGCCCGACCCAGCTTTAGTTAGATTCTCGTACTTTCTCTTGGCCTCTCTAGGAGGACCAGACAGACCTCTCGGTCTATCGTTTAGCTTCAGTCCTGCTCGATCTAGCTTGCCCAAGGCTTGATCAAGCTCTATTCGCCCCGCTAGAGGGCTCTCTAAGACCCCTCGGTCTTAGTGTTATCTTCTGTAATGCCTAACCAAGCTTACTACAGGCCTTGGTCAGGTCTTTATCGGTCACCGATTAGTAACAGACCAATCATAGGGCCTTCCACCCTATCCGGGTTGAGGTCTTTAGTCCAGCCATATTTTGACAAGACACCTCTCCCTAATAATGCCCCACACATAGAATTACTGTCCATGCAGTATTTAACTTGTGTTTTTTTCTAAAATTTGATTTTCACTTTTTGGAGGTTCATTTGCTCCTCTGACACTCTTTCAGCTTCAATCTTACTCGATCTAGCTTTCCCAAGGCTCGATCTAGCTCTATTCGCCCCACTAGAGGGCTCTCTAAGACACTTCGGTCTTAGTGTTAGCTCCGGTCTTGCTCAATCGTGCTTGCTGAAGGCGCGATCAAGCTTTAGTTAGCTTCTCGTACTTCCTCTTGGCCTCTCTAGGAGGACCAGACAGACCTCTCGGTCTATCGTTTAGCTTCAGTCCTGCTCGATCTAGCTTTCCCAAGGCTCGATCTAGCTCTATTCGCCCTGCTAGAGGGCTCTCTAAGACCCCTCGGTCTTAGTGTTAGCTCCGGTACAGCTCGGTCGTGCTTGCTGAAGGCCCGATCAAGCTTTAGTTAGATTCTCGTACTTTCTCTTGGCCTCTCTAGGAGGACCAGACAGACCTCTCGGTCTATCGTTTAGCTTCAGTCCTGCTTGATCTAGCTTTCCCAAGGCTCGATCTAGCTCTATTCGCCCTGCTAGAGGGCTCTCTAAGACCCCTCGGTCTTAGTGTTAGCTCCGGTACAGCTCGGTCGTGCTTGCTGAAGGCCCGATCAAGCTTTAGTTAGCTTCTCGTACTTTCTCTTGGCCTCTCTAGGAGGACCAGACAGACCTCTCGGTCTATCGTTTAGCTTCAGTCCTGCTCGATCTAGCTTTCCCAAGGCTCGATCTAGATCTATTCGCCCTGCTAGAGGGCTCTCTAAGACCCCTCGGTCTTAGTGTTAGCTCCGGTACAGCTCGGTCGTGCTTGCTGAAGGCCTGATCAAGCTTTAGTTAGCTTCTCGTACTTTCTCTTGGCCTCTCTAGGAGGACCAGACAGACCTTTCGGTCTCTTGCTTAGCTTCAGTCCTGCTCGATCTAGCTTTCCCAAGGCTCGATCTAGCTCTATTCGCCCCGCTAGAGGGCTCTCTAAGACCCCTCGGTCTTAGTGTTAACTCCTGTAATGCCTAACCAAGCTTACTACAGGCCTTGGTCAGGTCTTTATCGGTCACCGATTAGTAACAGACCGATCATGGGGCCTTCCACCCTATCCGGGTTGAGGTCTTTAGTCCAGCCATATTTTGACAAGACACCTCCCCCTAATAATGCCCCACACATAGAAATACTGTCCATGCAGTATTTAACTTGTGTTTTTTCTAAAATTTGATTTTCACTTTTTGGAGGTTCATTTGCTCCTCTGACACTCTTTCAGCTTCAATCTTACTCGATCTAGCTTTCCCAAGGCTCGATCTAGCTCTATTCGCCCCACCAGAGGGCTCTCTAAGACACTTCGGTCTTAGTGTTAGCTCCGGTCTTGCTCAATCGTGCTTGCTGAAGGCGCGATCAAGCTTTAGTTAGCTTCTCGTACTTTCTCTTGGCCTCTCTAGGAGGACCAGACAGACCTCTCGGTCTATCGTTTAGCTTCAGTCCTGCTCGATCTAGCTTTCCCAAGGCTCGATCTAGCTCTATTCGCCCCGCTAGAGGGCTCTCTAAGACCCCTCGGTCTTAGTGTTAGCTCCGGTACAGCTCGGTCGTGCTTGCTGAAGGCCCGATCAAGCTTTAGTTGGCTTCTCGTACTTTCTCTTGGCCTCTCTAGGAGGACCAGACAGACCTCTCGGTCTCTTGCTTAGCTTCAGTCCTGCTCGATCTAGCTTGCCCAAGGCTTGATCAAGCTCTATTCGCCCCGCTAGAGGGCTCTCTAAGACCCCTCGGTCTTAGTGTTAGCTCCGGTACAGCTCGGTCGTGCTTGCTGAAGGCCCGATCAAGCTTTAGTTAGCTTCTCGTTTTTTCTCTTGGCCTCTCTAGGAGGACCAGACAGACCTCTCGGTCTATCGTTTAGCTTCAGTCCTGCTCGATCTAGCTTTCCCAAGGCTCGATCTAGCTCTATTCGCCCCGCTAGAGGGCTCTCTAAGACCCCTCGGTCTTAGTGTTAGCTCCGGTACAGCTCGGTCGTGCTTGCTGAAGGCCCGATCAAGCTTTAGTTGGCTTCTCGTACTTTCTCTTGGCCTCTCTAGGAGGACCAGACAGACCTCTCGGTCTATCCTTTAGCTTCAGTCCTGCTCGATCTAGCTTTCCCAAGGCTCGATCTAGCTCTATTCGCCCCGCTAGAGGGCTCTCTAAGACCCCTCGGTCTTAGTGTTATCTCCTGTAATGCCTAACCAAGCTTACTACAGGCCTTGGTCAGGTCTTTATCGGTCACCGATTAGTAACAGACCGATCATAGGGCCTTCCACCCTATCTGGGTTGAGGTCTTTAGTCCAGCCATATTTTGACAAGACACCTCCCCCTAATAATGCCCCACACATAGAATTACTGTTTATGCAGCTTTTCACTTGTGAAATTTTTAATTTTCGCAATTATTATAGAATAAGTGTTTGCGCAGCTTTTCATAGGTCGAGCTCTAGCTAGCTAGCTCAAGCTAGCTAGCTAGCTCAAGCTCAAGCTATCTAGCTCAAGCTCAAGCCAGCTAGCTCAAGCTCAAGCTAGCTAGCTAGCTCAAGCTCAAGCTAGCTAGCTAGCTCAAGCTCAAGCTAGCTAGCTCAAGCTCAAGCTAGCTAGCTCAAGCTCAAGCTAGCTAGCTAGCTCAAGCTCAAGCTCAAGCTAGCTAGCTCAAGCTCAAGCTCAAGCTAGCTAGCTAGCTCAAGCTCAAGCTAGCTAGCTAGCTCAAGCTCAAGCTAGCTAGCTAGCTCAAGCTCAAGCTAGCTAGCTCAAGCTCAAGCTCAAGCTCAAGCTAGCTAGCTAGCTCAAGCTAGCTAGCTAGCTCAAGCTCAAGCTAGCTAGCTAGCTCAAGTTCAAGCTAGCTAGCTAGCTCAAGCTCAAGCTAGCTAGCTAGCTCAAGCTCAAGCTAGCTAGCTCAAGCTCAAGCTAGCTAGCTCAAGCTCAAGCTAGCTAGCTAGCTCAAGCTCAAGCTCAAGCTAGCTAGCTCAAGCTCAAGCTCAAGCTAGCTAGCTAGCTCAAGCTCAAGCTAGCTAGCTAGCTCAAGCTCAAGCTCAAGCTAGCTAGCTAGCTCAAGTTCAAGCTAGCTAGCTAGCTCAAGCTCAAGCTAGCTAGCTCAAGCTCAAGCTAGCTAGCTCAAGCTCAAGCCAGCTAGCTCAAGCTCAAGCTCAAGCTAGCTAGCTAGCTCAAGCACAAGCTAGCTAGCTAGCTCAATCTCAAGCTAGCTAGCTCAAGCTCAAGCTAGCTAGCTCAAGCTCAAGCTAGCTAGCTAGCTCAAGCTCAAGCTCAAGCTAGCTAGCTCAAGCTCAAGCTCAAGCTAGCTAGCTAGCTCAAGCTCAAGCTAGCTAGCTAGCTCAAGCTCAAGCTCAAGCTAGCTAGCTCAAGCTCAAGCTCAAGCTAGCTAGCTAGCTCAAGCTCAAGCTGGCTAGCTAGCTCAAGCTCAAGCTAGCTAGCTAGCTCAAGCTCAAGCTAGCTAGCTCAAGCTCAAGCTCAAGCTCAAGCTAGCTAGCTAGCTCAAGCTAGCTAGCTAGCTCAAGCTCAAGCTAGCTAGCTAGCTCAAGTTCAAGCTAGCTCAAGCTCAAGCTAGCTAGCTAGCTCAAGCTCAAGCTAGCTAGCTCAAGCTCAAGCTAGCTAGCTCAAGCTCAAGCTAGCTAGCTAGCTCAAGCTCAAGCTCAAGCTAGCTAGCTCAAGCTCAAGCTCAAGCTAGCTAGCTAGCTCAAGCTCAAGCTAGCTAGCTAGCTCAAGCTCAAGCTAGCTAGCTAGCTCAAGCTCAAGCTAGCTAGCTAGCTCAAGCTCAAGCTAGCTAGCTAAGCTAGCTCAAGCTCAAGCTAGCTAGCTCAAGCTCAAGCTAGAACTCAGCTAGCTAACTCTAGCTAGCTCAAGCTCAAGCTAGCTAGCTAGCTCAAGCTCAAGCTAGCTAGCTAGCTCAAGCTCAAGCTAGCTAGCTCAAGCTCAAGCTAGCTAGCTCAAGCTCAAGCTCAGCTAGCTAGCTCAAGCTCAAGCTCAAGCTAGCTAGCTCAAGCTCAAGCTCAAGCTAGCTAGCTAGCTCAAGCTCAAGCTAGCTAGCTAGCTCAAGCTCAAGCTAGCTAGCTAGCTCAAGTTCAAGCTAGCTAGCTAGCTCAAGCTCAAGCTAGCTAGCTCAAGCTCAAGCTAGCTAGCTCAAGCTCAAGCTCAGCTAGCTAGCTCAGCTCAAGCTCAAGCTAGCTAGCTAGCTCAAGCTCAAGCTTGCTAGCTAGCTCAAGCTCAAGCTAGCTAGCTCAAGCTCAAGCTAGCTAGCTCAAGCTCAAGCTAGCTAGCTCAAGCTCAAGCTCAAGCTAGCTAGCTAGCTCAAGCACAAGCTTGCTAGCTAGCTCAAGCTCAAGCTAGCTAGCTCAAGCTCAAGCTAGCTAGCTCAAGCTCAAGCTAGCTAGCTAGCTCAAGCTCAAGCTCAAGCTAGCTAAGCTCAAGCTCAAGCTCAAGCTAGCTAGCTGCTCAAGCTCAAGCTAGCTAGCTAGCTCAAGCTCAAGCTAGCTAGCTAGCTCAAGCTCAAGCTAGCTAGCTCAGCTCAAGCTAGCTAGCTAGCTAAGCTCAAGCTAGCTAGCTAGCTCAAGCTAGCTAGTCAGCTCAAGCTAGCTAGCTAGCTCAAGCTCAAGCTAGCTAGCTAGCTCAAGCTCAAGCTAGCTAGCTAGCTCAAGCTCAAGCTAGCTAGCTCAAGCTCAAGCTAGCTAGCTCAAGTTCAAGCTCAAGCTAGCTAGCTAGCTCAAGCTCAAGCTCAAGCTAGCTAGCTAGCT
>NW_027450409.1:0-37715 GCF_964194025.1 Convolutriloba macropyga | reverse complement strand
GGTGTTTGAGAGGGTTTGTTGTGGGTTTAATCTCAAGATGGCCATACGTATATCAATCAAGCATTTAGAGCCGATCTTCCTTGATTTTTATATTATTTATGAATTCTTAAATGACTTCAAGATTGTGTTTTTTAACAATTTTTCGTGGCTTACCTCACATATTGCTCCTCCTCTTGGAACACCTGTTGGCAGGTCTGGCTATTGAACTGGAGCTGGCTGTTGGCTTCTTGGAGACAACTCACGAAAACAAAAACCAGGAAAAATGACACCATTATTTCGTCTTTTTTAAATTATATATGATTATTACTATACGTATCCCCCCAGTGGAATCCGACGAAACTACGAATGTTATAAACAAAATGTTGGTCAGATTCAAGTTAAAACTGCTACAGAATTAGAGTTTCAAATGGGGTTTCTGTGTCAGTTGAAAGTTTTAACCTTTAGTTTTACCACAAGCAATTTCCTGTTCAGACGTGGTTAATTTCCCACACGTTGAAATTGTAACAAAGCACAGTTGCTCCGTGGAAAATGCTCGGTTATTCAGCTGTTTTCGCAGAGAAATATGGTTTTCCATATTGAAGAACGGATATGCAGAAAAATTATTGCTTTGGTGAGAAAAAACGGAAGGAAAGTTGGTAATAAATTTTAGAGAAGTTATCTACGCTTTAACAAAGGCATGAAATGTCCTCGTAGAAATTTTTCTGTACTTTAAAGCTCACTCTTCATACACAAAAAACAGAGTCGTGCCCTAACTTAAAATCAATACAGTCTGAAAAACAAAGCTTGCGAGTTATTGCGAGCCTTTAAATTGTCAAATTTTGTCATGTGAAATTGTTTTTGGTATAAGGCAATTTTTATTCTAGCACAAAAGGACCTTAACAAATGGACCTTATCAGATATTTTCTCTGAACAAATGAGTTTTTTCTGCTCAAACTTGAAGCAAGCTCGGAAATTCCAATTTTCGTGAAATTTTCGCTTTGAAAATTTTGCTTTGAAAATTTTGCTTTGAAATTTTTGATGACAAGTTTAAAATTTAGAAGGAAAGCTATTTGTTTTTTTATAGTCATCATGTAAAACCAAAACGACGGAGACGGCTTTTCAGTTGTTTCATTTTATAGCTCAGGGTTTTTTCTTAACACTGTTAACAAATAAATTTATATTCTGCCATGCAGACCTTGTGCAAAAGTACGCAATAAGGAGAGATTTTTGTAGAAGAGTTTTCAATACATTCAAAATGAATGCTTTTACAAAGACAAAACAGTGCCAAGCCCCATTTTAAAATCGATAGAGTCCAGATAGAAAGATGTAATATAATGTGCGTTTTCTATGATACCACTTTTTGTCATCTAGAATTGTTTACAGCAATCAAAAACCTTCAAAACTTTATAGTGCAAACCTGTAGGTTTAATTTTTAAAGCATGGAGCTGGCCTGGACCAACACATTATCAATCTTTGAAGTAAGTTCCAAATACATCTACACACGGAACTTGATTGCTCCTTAGAATACATCAATTTTGAAAAAATATGCTGCAGCTCGAATCATAACGAATTAAACTCAATGTTTTCTTTTCCATGGAAAAACGCAGTTTCTGAAAAAAGGTTCTATTGTTTCTAGTTAAGAAAAACAAAAGAACTGCTTCTGAAAATCAGAAGCAGTTTTTTTGTGTGGGACAAATTTATGTGGAACAAAAACAAAAAACTGCTTCTGTTCCACATAATTTTGCAAAAAGTGTATTTCGTGAAAACCGTACACTTTGAGGCTTTTATTATTCTTCCCTCAAACTTTTTTACTATTTATTTAAGAAACAACTCGTAAACCATGATTACGTGTTAAAGAGCCGACGTAATAAAAAAGCGACGTTAAAAATGCGGGAAACTGATTTGATTTAAAAATAGCCGAAAGCAAAAATTGCTTTTAATTACCCTAATTTGTTTGTTGATTACCAGGATAAGTACTTAATTGTGTTTATTGGGTCTCATGTTCGGTTGTGATAGTTTAATATCAAGTCCCATAAGTCACTAAGGCATGGCCATTGCCCGCGATATTTTCAAGATGAAAAATTATTATAGAAAATTTTAAAATTTCATTTATCAAACATTCGGTTTTGACTGGTTGAGAATTTTGTAGTCTGATTTCAAAGAGCCACTCACATTGCAGCAAAAACATTATCTATATTTATCGACTAATAATTTCAGTAAACTTTCGGCTCCTTTCAATCGGCTCTATTAACTTTGGCTTTCTTACAAATCACCGAAAATCATAATGTAAGGGACACCTTACTGGAATATACTTGTTTTCTAGATTGCTATTTATCTTCCTAATAGGAGAATGTTCACACTAGTGTCTTTTGTGCAATTTTCCATGTTAAAGATTTTTCTCACATATGGTAAATTAAATCGTTTTTAATGGTAATTGCTATTAAGAGTGACAGCTTCAATTAAATTTCTTTGTGTTGATATGTCTTTTGAAACATAAAACACACAGAGGAGTTTGTCTGTTCTCAGAGAATAATTCATTTTTGCGTGGTACTCCAACAAGGACAGTGAAATCGGGGGAAAAGGTGACTTTTAAGCGTATCATATTTAAAGAAAATAAAGATTTTAAGAACTACTAGCTGAGAAAGATTTTAGTCATTATGATTGCGAACAGCAGCCAAATATAAAACTGCGACACCATAACGAGTTTAAGCAAACTATTAAGAAAACTGTGCGTTTTTAGAAATCTTAACATCTTGGTGATGTCCAACGAAATCAGCGAACCTGAGTTTTTGGAGACCAGAACATTTGTTAGGGATTTTTTTTGACAAGTATTAGCCTTTCGTTTTTTGTAGCTTACTTAAAAGTTTCGCCGTGAGTTATTTTCTTCATTTTTTGTTTAATTTTTGTATAATTTGAAGATGTCTTTTCTAGAAAATTGTTTTTAAGAAAATGATTTTACAATACAAAGAAAACCTATACAAGAAAAGACATTTACCGAAGTGAATCCCGAATACTTCTTGTCAAAACCATGGTCCACTTTTTCATGCACTCCTACGGTTGCTCAACCCCGCATATTCGACTGGTGTTGCTTCAAACTGCGCTCAGAAGTGTTTTTTCATCTCTTATCATATGGAATTGGGACCTCAAACAATTTTCTGTCAGTGCAACCCTGCGCTCGATAGGTTTACATATCAGTTTAAAAAATTTTCCACATATGGCTAAATATTAAAAACATGAAGGCCTATCATGATGAGACCATAGATTACAATGTTGTCAGTTTCAAACATTCACTCCCCTTGCCATGGTTTTTTTTCTCACAATTGGATTCAGGTGTTTTTTTAATACCTGCTTTTCTTGAACATCTAAACTAAAAAGAGGTCATAACAAAAATTTCCCATAAATTTATTTTTGTCATTCACTTTCGGGCGATGATAGGTTAGGGTGTGCAGACATTTTGATTGAACTTTACTCTGTTTGACGAATATGTGGTTAGATTAAACTGATTGTAACAAATGTGACCTACATTGGGGCGGGTCTTCAATTTTGTTAAGCTGCTTAGATCGAAGGATCTAAGGCAAGAATGAGTTTCCTTTGAAGATTATCAAAATTGGCCCGTATGATTTTCCATAATTTCTGATTAGTGTTTAGAACAATTAAGTTTTTGAAAATAAAGGTTAATGATCGGTCGAATATTATGAATTCAGTCATTGCGATCACAGTCATTTTAGTTTCTTCGGTCATTTGATCAATCAAAAGTTTGATATATCACAAATTTCTCTTTTTACCTTTTAAAGAAAACTAATTTAACAGCAAAGACTTTAACATGAAATCTCTACAACTAAGCCAGTCGACAAATACATCTCGAAGCGATTCAACAAGTTCACCGACTTCACGAACTCGGAATTCCGAACATTTTCCGAGTGACGAAGCCGTGAACGACTCAAACCCACCCGAGGCACCACCTCACCCGAGAACACTTGAATCGACTTGTTTTCGTCATATTGAAATGAATAACTCAGAACTTGCGCATTTGCAAACGTCTCCTTCGGATCTGATCGCTGCTCGTGAGATATTACCAGAGCCCTCGTTTCGTGAAAACACTGTGCAGGAAAGTTGAATATGTTCGCTTGTTTAGTATTCCAGATCTGTTGCTTTTCTTATTTTGAAAGGGATTGAACTTGCTTTGACGGAAAGATATTTTTAAAAGCACGGTTTTCGGAACAATCAATTAGGGAGAATAGTACTCTTTTTGGAGATAAACACAAAAACTGATACTTTTTTGCAAGTTTTGCCTCAATCGCAGATGAGAAAATCCCACTTTCTGAAATGCAGAGCCATATAAAAATTGAAATTTCATAAGCTTCTTCGAATTTTCAACGAACATCTTTGAAGCATTAGATTGAACCATTTCGAGGATATGGAGATTTGAAATCGTGAGCTAAGTTGCCGAGGAGTCATAGTGTGCGGATTGGACGACGTAAGTTGTCAACTTTTTGAGCAAGATCGCAGCTTTTTTGTTATTTGAAATATGATTTGCGCATCGATAAATGAAACTCAATTAATCTTTTGTCCACTGTTCCATTTTTTTTCTTTAAAATTATGTTTGCCAAGATCATTTTGCCCGAGGTTGTTGCCCCTCGCCTTAAAAAATCTGTTGAGAATCTTCTTCATCCCTCATAGCCATATTTTCATTTTTCCCCGTTTTATTTGGAGTCACGACATTGTCCATGAGGGCATGATTTTTGAGATAGGGAGTCACAGTAGTTGCAGCTACATGAACACTAGGATTCCCAGTCCGTCGAGGACATTTGCATAACTTACAAGTAGCGGATTTCGAACGCTGATTATCTGAGTGTTTTTCGTTACAGAGGATTGAACTTGGGTTTGGATTGGCTGTTTATCCTCAATCTAACTTATTCAGTGATAACAAGACAATTATGGAAAAGGTAGGGTTCTCTTTTCTTAGAGAGTTATTTTAAGTTTTAGTATTGTGAACCCTTTCTTAATGCTGTATTCGTTCGTTTAAATTTACTTAAAAAGTTGAGTTCATTTTAATGTGGTGGGAGATTTACTGAAAGGAAATAAATTGCAATCCTATCGCTGTGATCCGGACAAAATTTGAACGAATCAAAAATCAGGAATTGGAACGCTAATCATTGCGACAAACAATTGAATACAACACTGATAGAGGATCTCAATCACTCCAGGCCGTCTTAATTTGAAGGACGTTGGGATTAGTTCTATCTTACAGCTAAGAAGCGAGAATAATTTTTTATTGATCTAACCTACAGTCCCCGTTAAAAATACCAAAAGTTGTTTATTAACAATTTACTTAAAAGCGTTGACTAAGGATCATCCCATAAGTTTGTGAACTAATTCTGTTAGTTGATTTCAAAATCAAGCGATCGTTCCATACACATTATTCATTACTAGTAAAAAAAATTCAACTAAATACAGTACCGAGGGTGGTTCAGTTATTGACGACCGTATAACAAAAAAAACGTTCGTTAAAAAGACCAGTGTTTTGGAAACACCCTTTCCAACTGATCATAACACAGTTCTTTAGGTAACTAACCTCAAACATGTTTTGAATAATAAGCTTGTTATAGTAACAACTTTTGATAAGTCAAAATACAGGTGAAATAAATCAATCAACAATTGGAGCCAGCTCCACGGCATCTAGTTTTCAGACAAACTAGCCAAATCATGTGTTTGATTGTTTCAAAAGTTGTATTCAATTCGTTCTTAAAACGCACATTCGACAGAAAAACTTGTGAGAAATTTCGAGAAAACTTTTTCGAAAATTTTTTTCTAACTGTGGGAAAATGAAAACATTGAAAATTCAGAAACGTGATCTCTTCCGAAACATATAAAGTGAGCCAATGTGATTCCACATTTGAACAAAAAAAAGCAATAACTAATTCAAATCCATGTACGCAAGTCAACAAAATCAAGACTACGAGGCCGTAGACTCAAAACAAAATTTGAGACTTTATCAACAGTTTTCTCCACTCTGTTAAACTACAAATCCATATAACAGAACACAAAAACGTATTAGGACAAAAATAACAGATATATGTAAATTTCCGGATATTCTCAATTATACATATACCTCATTGGGGGTCTATAAGGGACCAAAAAAATGAAAGAGTCTTTTTTAATTACATTCGAATTTTAAATTTTTCGACTACCGGAACTTTGAACTTTTAAAAAAGAAGTAAAAGGGATAAAAAATCACAAACCAAACAAACCGTTGGGGCCGTCCTGATTCCAGCATGGGCTCTCAAAGACTCTATTTCAAAAATTGCTTCTCATTTAACGTTTTTGTCCTTAACTGCAGTGCTCCTCGGAAACGTTTCTAAAAGTTGTACAAAACTAAACGAGCGTCCTGTTCAGAAAAAGATCCTACAGACATATCAAACTACCGACCATTTTTAATAAATAATGCCTTAGCTAAAATGTTTGAAAAGTTGTAGCGTAGCAATTAAACGAGTTTTTATTTGGAAATAAAGTACATGCAACAAACAGTTTGGTTTTTGCACTTATTTCTCAGCTTCTGAAACGCTACTCGACACACACAGCTGAATTCATTTGCAAAAAACTAGACAAACACCAGTAAATTGTAGCAGTTTTTCTTGGTCTATCAAAAATATTGATTCTATATACCATACAAATTACTAGAAAAATAAAATAAAATGGGATTGATCAGAATGCGACAGATCGAATTGAATTTCTATACGAAAGGAAATGAATTACAATGAGCACAAAGTGCCACAAGGAACTGTCTTGGGGCCCTACTTTTCAATCTTTGCATAAGCGATAGCTCAGAAAACATTATGATCAATGCAGACTGACAAAATACTCAGTTGATACGACCTTTTATGCTCGAATTCTCTAATAATTCAATATTGCTCAATTCAATTTTTTCTCCGAAATTATAAAAAAAAGATTAAAAGATTTCAATGAGCTTCGAATCGCATTTCTCCTAAAAAATTCAAATCCAGGGGGCATGAGTTCCTACTCCCTCGCCACACAAAAATTCAGGTTCTACAGAAATTTTTCATATTTGAAATTTTGCGTTTTCAAAATTCATAGTTATTATTAATCAGCAGTACATCTAGCAAAAAGGTCTATTAACTAATAACGACTAACTACTAACTACCAACTACTAACTACTAAGTCCTAACTAATAACTACTAACTACTAACTAGTAACTAGTAACTATTAACTACTAACTACTAACTACTAACTACTAACTACTAAATACTAACTACTAACTACTAGCTACTAACTACTAACCACTAACTTCTAACTACTAACTACTAACTACTAACTACTAACTACTACTTACTAACTACTAAATACTAACTACTAACTCTAGCTACTAACTTCTAACTTCTAGCTACTAACTACTAACTACTAACTACTAACTAATAACGACTATCAGTGAAAATTGAAAAGTTGGTTTTAAATCTACCCACCAATGATTGGATGAGTGTATTAAAGATCTACTTTTGTCTTATTACGTTGGGGCAAATTTTTTTAATCCCTGGTGGTAAAAATGAATCTCGATTTTGAAGAAAATTAACTCAAGCAGTTTATGAAAACATGATTTTTTACTCACTTTCAATCAAAATTGATCCTCAATTTTGGCTGGAACTAAAACAACTGTTATCATTTTTGGCTAGGCAATAAATCGTGTCCCGGATTTTGACTTGACAAAGAAACGTCTGGAATTTGGCTGGACAATTAAAAAAGTTCTGTAATTAGGGTGAAAAAAATAACGTGTCCAGGAAAAAAAAATTTACGAGTTTTTTTTTGCTAACGATTGTTTATAAGGTAGTCAGCTTGAATTCTCCTTCATCTTTTTTGATTTGAGAGAACCGGCAGTTTATCAAAAATCAACATCGTTTTTTTTAAATTTGTTTAAAAACAGGCTAATGAAATGACTTTTGCTGGAGCCGTGAAAAGACCTTACTAGGCCCAAGAAAACTATGAAAAGACCCTGTTTGACGTTGAAATGACTCCTGCCGATCGATGAAACCAAAACCCCTCCCCCATTTGGAATTAAAATGTCATTTCATAATTCCAAGTCTAGACTAGGGAAGTAAGGAATACTACAGTTGCTGAGAAAAATTAGAGGAAGTTCTCTTCTGTTATTTATTTTAGCCCGATCTATAAGATTTTTAGCCAGACAAATAGGAGGGAATTTTAATAATCTATTTTTGAAAAGTTTTGTTCAGAGTTATGGTGCTGACGGTAAATTTACAGGACATTAACTGATCAGTTCAATAAAATGTAATGGTAAGTTATATAAAACCATAGAATGGAATAGATGCCAGAAATTTTTGACATAAAAAATAACCGTTTCGAAAATTCAAACATTCAAAAACTTAAATTCAATATTTTTTATAACGTTTTTTTAGAGTTTCTGATACGCGCGTTCATTTTTAACTAATTGGATAAACGACTGAACATTATAGATTATCATCGGCTCTATAAGTTTAGCAGCAAACTCTTTTAGAAAACGAGTTAATTGCAAGAAATTTTTTATGCAGTGTTGGATATTAACAGCTAAAAGTGGAAACATCAGCGCTAAAAAATAACAACCATTCGAACTGCAATTGATTTTTTGCATTTTTGGTACAAAGCTTTTAAAAAATGTTTTCTCAAACACCCTCAAATAAAAAGAGAACTAAGATGTTTCTCGTTGGATTAATCGCCTTCCATCTCAAGTATGATCCGTTGCCACGTGCATTTGAAGTGCTCTGGAAAAAGCTTTCAAAGTCTAAGATGGGGAATCAATTGTAGTGTTTGCGTCCCAGTAGTGTTTACGATGCCCCCGCCCACAACCCCTCCACCCGTAGCAATATTATTAGAAAATTATTTGAAACATGTCAGGTGGAACATTGTCAGTTTAAGAAAAAGAATCGATTTTACAGAGACGACTCAACTTATTAGACGTCTCTATCAATCCAGAGGCTGAGTACCTCAGTTGGGACTCCAGGGTTGATGACGAGTCACCTGACTCTTCTAGGGTGATCCAGGTGCCAAGTCCAGATTCAGCCGGGAGCCTTCTTCTGCGCTTATCGTTAGCTATACTAAAATCAAGCTTCAAAACATTAATCAAACAAGGAGGCTCGGTGATGTGCGATCGCACATAGTGTTCCGACCCCGCTAATCCGCATTTTTGACGTAATTGTCTACCGAGCCGAATGGGGAGCAGAAAAAACCCAAAATTTCAAGTAATTTTCAAAAAAAAAATAGTGTATGAACGAAAAGATAGCCTCCAAAGCAAACAACTCAGTGGAGTAAAAAATGATGCACTAGGTTGATGAGATATGCCAATATTGAGAAAGTGAGTCAATACGAACAGCAAAATCAAACAACAACAACAACAACAACAACAACAACAACAACAACAACAACAACAACAACAACAACAACAACAACAACAACAAACATTAATTTAATGTTGCTTTAAAAAACAAAACTTAATAACAAAATCAACATAGCGTCAGATGAAACTGAAACTAACCAAAATAACTTTTAATTTACCAAAAAAGATACGGGACCAGTCCATAATAAGGCTTGGTAACAAATAGACAAAAAAACAAAAACAGCAAAGTTAAAAATTTCGCCTATTTTTTTCAAAACAACTTTTTTCAAAGTAATGAAAACCATTAGAAATCAACTAAAATATCCCATAGGTTTACGATTACCAATGCGTTTATTGAAGGGCATTGACAGCTATCCATATTCAATTTTTTTGTGGTTAAAAAAGAACAAAAAAACACCAAAATTCAAATAACTTGCCAGAAAACGCTGTCGAAGCCGTAAAACCATATTTTGGCCCTCAAAATATGTTGGACTCATTATTGAGACGTCACATAATATATTATCTGTGTTTGAAGAATTCTTCCCAAGGAGCCCATGAGATCTGCAATTGTCAAGAATATGTTTTACGTCTACAAAAAAAACGTCAAATATGGCAAAAATTAATTTACTTTTTTTTTGTGAGAAACCAGTGTCAGAGCAAGTAAAGTCATAACGAATTATTTAAAAACATTAAATTTTGATTAAATTGACACCAATTAATTTTGACACCATCCTTTAATATCAATAATGTCATATTTGACCTGTAATTGTGACGACTAGGCAACAAATAGACAATAAAAAGAACAATATTGCGAAGTTAAAAGTTTTTTATTTTAAAAACCAACTGTTTTCAAAGTCATGAAGACATCAGCTATCTTCTAATATCAGAACATCAGCTCACACATTTTTTTCATTTAAAAGCTAATAAAACCTGTCATTATACAGGAAAGTTTCATACCACTAACGAGACAAAATGAAAACGACAGTTGAAGACAAAAATTCAAAAAATCAATTAAAAAAATTCAACAAAGTAATAACGAAGCCGTTGAAACCATAATTGATATATTTCAATTGTTTTCAATTTCAAGAAAGTCATCAGCTATCTACTGGTATCAGATAATTGGCTCATCTATTCAATTATATTCTTCAACAAAGAAGTGTCGATCCAGTTGAAACGATAATCTGTATATATCAGGATTTTAAAATGTGTCTTCAATTGCGTCTTAATTTGAACACCAATAATGTGATATGTAAACTGTTAATAATTTGATAAGTTGACAAAATAATTGAACGTGAAAAATGGGCAAATATCAAAAGATTAAAAAATGAAGTCTGAAAAATGGTTAAATCTAGTAATATCAAAGACAGAATATCATAACTTATGGCGGAAAACCCCAAAAGAGGTTCAGTTTTGAATGAGTAGAAAGAAGAAACCTTCTTTTTTTGACTCTGAGCTACAAGCTGACCATATTAAGATAAAAATGGAGGCAAAGTTCAATCAGCCATTATTTATTTTAAAATCAAAAATGAAAATTTTTAAAAGTCAAAACGACCATAAGCTTTCGTGTAAAAAACTAGATGCATCGGACCTATCACTGCTGAGCTGTGTTCCGTTCCTTCTTTAATGTAAAAAAGATCAATTTTACAAAAAGATCGACTGATTACAATCCGAATTGTTTTTGGATTGTATCAGTCTAGGAATGGTCCAAAACCAGCCCTGCTAATGCTGTTCAACCATATGGAACACCTAGTTTTTTGAATGTTATAGATATAGATAATTTGTCAGTTAAAAAATCAAAATTATTGCTGCGTTTTTGATAATCAACGAGTATAGCAAAAAACAGCAAAGTTTCAATTACAGAGCACTCTGAACGGAAGTTGAAGTACGAATAGTCCCTTTTTGAGTCTAAAAAGATTATATTAGTGGTGTTTGGAGCTGTACTTTGTGCAAATATAATCAAAGTGAACTAAAGAAGCTTATTTTGTGCTGTTTTTGATATGAAAAAGGCTCAATTTTGAAATAATTAGCCAATTTTTTTTCACATAAAATTTATATAAAATCAGTTGACAATGTTTTTTGTCTTTAAAAATGAAATCAGCAAAACTATTCTTCAAAATTTTAACAAAATTTCAGCAAAATTGGCAAAATTTTAGGCAAAATTCCCGAAAATGTGAATAAAAAGAACGGATTTCTCTCCACCTTTCTCAGAAGTTCAAAGCCCGATAACTACCCGTAAAAAGCGGAAATAAAAAAATATTTTTAATTCCATATTCTACGATGGACGAGCTTTTTAAGGATACCAGTCTCAACTCTCTACGATGAATATATCGATTGGCAAAAATTGTCTGAACAAAAAACCCATTTGAGTATATAGTTCCTCACTCCTCAGGAGTGGTCAAAACAACAAAAATTTAAAAGAATTGAACCTCGTCAAAAATAAAAGTGAAATTTGAATTTCCTTGCAGTTTACTTTATAAATGTTTGCAAATATTCCATGACATGACCAGCATCGCAAGCAATGGCAAGATCATATTTTTTTTGTGAAAAAATTGCGAACAATCGACCGAGTTCGTTCCGGTCGTAATCCATCGAGCTTGCTTAAATAAATTTAAGAACGCGGAAAGTGCGCACTTTTTGAGATTTGTACCATTTGCCAGACCGAACAGAACCATGGCCAGACCGTTGTCCAGACCGTCGGCCAGACCCTTGTTCATGCATCTGTCCAGATCGAACAGACTTGTAACCAGACTATTGTCCAGACATTCGGCCAGACATTTTTGACAATTTCTCTAAACTTTGACAAGTTTCGTTTTGGTCAAACCATCCAAAACATCATAGCCTTCATGGCGAGGTAGGAATATGGTTTGTGATGTAATAATGAAGCCTTTATTTTTTATCATTTCTGCATTTATTTTATTTCTTTTGAGGTGCCTTAATTATAATTTTCAGCATGGTCTTGAGAAAGTCTGCTCAATCGTCTGGCCAATGGTGGTCAAAGTCTGTTTGGTCTGGCCAAGGGTGGCCAAAGTCGGTTTGGTCTGGCCAATACCTATCTTTGAGCATGGTCGGTCTGGCCAATGCCTGTCTTGGGTTGCGGACTTCACCTTAGGCGACTTATAACAAGGCCTAATGAAAACCCAGGTTGTGCTTCCGTTGATTTTCATTGCTGGATCATAGTAATTTCACTAAAGTTTCATTGATGCGTCATCAAAAGCTCATCTACCACTTTTTATCTAATCATAGAAAAACCAACGGAGTTATATCTCTAAAATCGGCAGATCATAGTATACGTTTTAAAACTAAATCGAAGCCTGAAATATACATAACTTGCTTTTTACTTCTCGCACTATAGTATTCGATACACGTTTATTCCATTTTTGCAATGTTTTGAAGCTGCCAACGTCGAACTCAATTTTGCAATATGTTTTTGAAGAGTCAGTCATCGTACCACTCGAAATCAGTGTTACAAAATTTTCCGTGAACATTTGTCATGAATATATTGTAACTGCGCTGCGTATACCAGTGACATAATGCATGTATATTTCCAGCCAATAGGGAAAATTTCTACAAAATTATTATGATCCACCGATAAGAACTCCGGCATCCATGGAAATGTTGTGATCTATCGATTGGAATTTCTGCTTTTTTTGAGAATACGGCATTTCATCGATGGGAAATACGGTTTCTATGAATTTGCGGTGAATCATCAGTAGAATTTTTTTAGTATATTTGTTGGGACCTATCAATGGATTAATGAATTAATGATAATCTATCGATGAAAGCTAATGGGAACTCAACCCGGGAAGGGATAAATAATTTATACGCGTTCGCACTTATTTGCGAAAGTCTTTTTTTTTCTTTTCTCAGAGAAAACTTTTTTTTTCATTTAGTTTTAAAATTGATATCAAGTTTAGTCTGTGATAATTATAGAAACAATGTTAATGTCATCATTGTTAACAGCGATAGATTGCACCTTTTTTGTTGAATCACAAAGCAACCATACAATTTGCGCTCAAATTTAATTCGAACTTTTTTATATAAAAGCGTCATCTAATCTTGCCGATTGATCTAGAATTTTTTTGCAATATATTCGACAAATTTTGCCATATCCTATCTTTCTTCGCAGTGTTGATGGATGTCGCTTCTTAAAAAAACTTTCAGAATTAAATTGTCACTAAGATTACGAAAATTCGAGTTTTTTATAAGAAAATAAACAACTTACATTACTACAAGAAGATGCCAAGATGTTTTCAAGTGTCTTGAAGATGCAAAACTGTTTTCATTTAAACTTGGTTTTTTTTAAAAAAAAATAAAGCGCCTGGAAGAAGAGTTTTGCTAATTTGGATTTATTTAAAGAACCATATATAGTTTTTTGTGAAATTTTAGAAAAAGAACAGCTATTTCAAAAGATTTCAAAAAACATGTAAAGTACCAGGCGTTGTTCTTTTCAAAGCGCTATTAACCCATTGCTCACTTCAAATGAGAGATTATTAACAATAGTTGATGAAAGCATGCTAAAGAAAACAATCTTCGCAAATTTTTTTGAAAACAATATAGCACTTCAAGAAATCAAGTAAAATTCCAAATAATAAAATATGTTGAAAATGTCAATAAAATTGATCATTTTCATTTTATTGAGTTTGCTTTAAAATTCTGACTCTCCTCGAGAAAATATAATGAGAGCGTTCTTGGCTGCGACAACCTTAGGTTTGGTTCCATTTTCGTGAATCGTCGCGCAAAAGGACTGCACCGGTTTTTAGCAAATAATATGGCAAGATTAAGATTTTTCTTAACCTTGACATATAGTAAAGAAGAGATTTTTGCTGGTATCGCCAAATAATGGCAAAGGTAAAAGTCAATCACAAAATTTCAGCTGAGTTTTCTTAAAATTATAGCAATCCTTTTAATTTCATTTTAAAAAAATATTACATCAATTTTTCGCAACTGAATGACTTCAAACCTAATTTTATGTGTGTCATTTTGTCTGTGTCATTTTCTGGAATCCTTCTCGTCTCAGTTTACTCGGCGAAGATAACTGAAAACTTAAAAAAAATTCAATTTAGTTTTTTTCATGATCAAAGAAACAATGAAAACTGTGCTTTTGCAAATTGTGTTTTAAATATAGAGCAACGGAACTCTGCCAAAAACTTGAAAGTCATTTTTCTATTCGCAACCAAAAATTCAACACAATTCGACAACTAAATTACTCAATTTCTTATTTCAAAAATTATGCTGATTATGTGAGACAAGCAGTAAAATAACATAAATAACAAAACAGAAACTATCAAGAAGTGGTTTATTTGTAGGAAGAAAGCGTCCTTCTATGGCTGTGTTGAGGATGATGACGATGAGATGGTGGAAGATGTGTTGTTCGATTTGTTCTGCTGTGATCAGAAGAGAAAGCTAGTCGACATCGAATACTTTTTAGAGGTGAGACTGGATGGATCAGTGTAACATGACAATAACACAGCACTGAATCATGGTATTCATCAATGAAATCTTAGTATTCGTCCATGATGTAAAGCTCTGATCCAGAACTGAAACCTTGAATAACACAGCACTGAATCATGATATCAGTCTGTTGTTTGTTCGTTTTCTTAGACTCAGTCACGAGTATGATGTAAATGGCCCGAGATATCTCAAACTTTGTTACAGAAAAACTGAATTGATCAGATTTTGGGTTCAAACACTTTGAAATGAAATGATTGGTTTGGAATTAGAATTTGATCCGATATATAATAGGAGAAATGCATAGAAATGGATGATTCGGAAAATGTACAAAAGTAACATAGGTTTTTTCTTTGATTGCGATGACTAATTTGGATAAGTAAACCAATGAGTAGCCACTTTGCATACAGATTTCGTTCACTGCAGGATTCAATTTTTTTCATTATCTCATGGCAGTCGAATTTGCGAAGTTTCACTTTACAGAAAACAGCTCAATGTCAATTTCGCTAAACAGAATGCTAATATTCTATCGACTTTCTTCAATGAAATGTCTGCAATCTGAGTAAAATCATTGACGGAACAATGTTTTTGCTAAAAAATACACATTTTCGTTTTATATGCTTTGATGTGGCCAAAATTGAACTCAATCAAACAACTGTGATCCCCTTCATCTACGGAGAAACTTTAGGAAAAACTTATTATCGAGAACGAGGAAAACACGAAACAAATCTGAAATACTTCGTTCAATTTCTATTGGTTTCCGAACAAACCTATTTAGCGCGCAAATAAGGGTTTAAACGCTTGGGCGGTAGTTAATTTCATTATTTCCCCATGTCATAGTTAATTATGACATGGGGAAATAACGAATTTTACTGTAATTTACTGTGATGCTACAGTAATTTTAAGTCTTTTAGACCAGTGAATTTGTTGATTTAAAACAAAAGTGGTTCCAACCAGGCCGTAACTTTGTAGACCTGCAGATTTGGCAAAAACGAAATTCCAAACATTTTCTCAATAATTTTACTTCATAAACCAAACTTTTTTTATTGTTTATGTCAGCGATTCATTGACATTAGCAATTCCTTAAAATTTCAAAAAAAAAATTCTTTTGCGTTCTCAATTTTCCCAAAACTGAAACTTTTCTGTGTTTTCTCTATGTTAGCCTAATTGTTGTGATAAACTTAGTAAATAGTTCCAGAGTAGAACTTGAGCACTGATTCAGATGTTGATTTGGTTTGGGGAAATGAAAGCAACACACCCATCAACCGCCCAGATAAAAAAGACGCTGCACAGAAGTAAGCCCAGAGAGCGATGCTGGAAAAAAACTTCTCGAATTGGTGCAATCAAGCATCGCGGATGCACTAAAAACAGTATTCCCGACGTGGTGGAAGTCATATCTATCAAATTGAAAGCCACCATCGAAGAAATCGTCAAGCAGGCAGTGTTTAAGATAGAAGATGAAATCTCGGAAACAGTTCGGCGGGAGTTTAGCGATGAAGTTGAGAAGTTCAAGTTTAAGACACTATCTGAAAAAGATCTGCTAAAATCATACAATCGACGGGAAAATGTTAGAATTACTGGAGTAGCTGAAAAAACTTTCACTACACACGACGGCAAACTGATTCCGGAGCGAACTGAAACAACAATGAAAACTGTTCTTGAGATATCGAATTGTTTAGAAGTAGGACTGCAGCTGTCTGACATCTCAATAGCTCATCGCCTACCATACAGATTTAGTAGTTCAGCAAAACCAATAATTGTGCGTTTTTCGAGGCGTGTTGCGAAAATAGAGCTGCTGAGAAGGAAGAAAGACCTGAAATCTATTCCTGAGCTGAGCCATATTCGGATATCTGAAGACATAAAAAAGCAAGACTCAATTTCCTTCAAATGATGAGACAAGATCAACGTATCGATTCTTGCTGGACCAAAGAAGGCACTATTTATTACGTCTGGAGAGAAAATCATATGACATTTAAGATAAATTGGCTATATCAAGGTGCTATGATTTACAGTACTCTTTGAACGATGTTAAAAGCTGCTTCGGCGAAGGACCTGCTTTTTTAGCACTTCGAAAATAAAACTAAATGAATCCAAAGTAATTGAAAGCAATTTTGATACTACGGTAAAGCATGTGTCTGTCCTCCATGTGAATTAGCGCTCCTTAAAGAAAAACTATGTGGAATTGGAAGCACTTATAACAAGTCTTGAGTCTCCACCTGAAATTTTTTGTCTTACAGAGACATGGCTCTCCGACTCTGAAGAGTCTGAAAACTATCTTGTTTGTGGATATAAAGGATACTGCGTAAAAAACCGCGCTCATACTGGTGGCGGTGTTATGATCCACATGCGGGACAATATGACAATACTAAGAGAAATACCAACAAACTTTAAAGAAGCATTGTTTTTAGAAGTCGAAATCAACATTTATAAGTTCAAAGTACTCACATTTTATGTTGCTCCCAGAGTCAACAAACTTATGTTTGTTGACACGTTAGATATTTTTCTGGAATATTTTAGTGAGTCTATTGATCCCATTGTAATTTGTGGCGACACAAATTTTGACAGCCTTCAGGAAATTGATCTAACAAAGAATTACAAAGGCTGTTTTGCAAGTAATGGGTTTGTATTAAATGAAGCAATACCCACTAGAGTTGTTGACAACTCTTCAACGTGTCTTAATCATTTCATTTTCCAAAATATTTAACAACCTGAATTTTTCGTATTGGATCACAATAATTTCACAGATCATGATCCGATTCATCTTAAATGTTACTACGGATCGGTGAATCGTAAACTAACAAAAGATATAGAGACAAAAGTTTTCTGAAATGCAATATAAAAATACAAGAATTTTCCCATCAATTATGTACGGAAATACAATCCTTGTGGGAGTTAAAAAACAGTGACATTGAATCATCCGATGAATTTTTTGAAAATATTTTCCTGAAAACCTTTAATAAGTTTGCACCAATCAGGACTGACAATGTTAATCAAATTAAACAAATTCCTTGGTTATCAAACAGTATCAAAAACTTGAAAATAAAAAGAAGCAAAGCACATTGGCAGTGGAAGTCATCCTAACTTGAAGCTGACTTAATTACTTTTAAATATCTAAAGGCCAAATTAAATGCCCTGATTACTAGAACCAAGCGAAATTATTACAGAGATACATTTAATCAGAGTATTGGAGACTCAAGACAAGTGTATAAATTATTAAACGATATAAGACGTATCAATAATAAATCTGAAATAGTTCCCAAGCAGAAAGACTCAAACGACACTGACCTAACAGCGAATGAAATTGTTGAAAAATTCAACATGCACTTTACGAACATTGGCTGTCAGATTCAAAAGAATGCTCAAAATAGTGAATTAAAAACATTTGCGTCTGGAAGTCAGTCTATGTTTTTATTTGAAGACACAGAATAAGAAATTTCTGATCTCATTAGTTCGATTGATAACAAAAATAGCTCAGACGATAATTTCATAAGCAATGTAATAGTAAAGACGTTTAACCGAGAACTATCACCTCTCCTTGCTGTTCTTGTTACTCAATCCTTCAAACAAGGTAAATTTCCTTCCAATTTGTCGCGTGCAAAAGTTTTTTCCGTTGTTTAAAAGCGGCTGTAAATCTTATATCAACAATTATCGACCTTTATCGTTATTGAAAGTAGTCATTAAAGTTTTTGAGAAGGCAATGTATAGAAGAGTATACAACTATTTTGAAAAATTATTTTATTGCAAACAGTATGGATTTAGAGCAAAGCACAGTATGATTAACGCGGTAGCTTGCATTACCAAAAAATTTAGATCTAACTATAAAAGAGAAGTAGTAAATATCTTTCTTGATCTGAAAAAAGCCTTTGATACGGTAGACCATGAAATTCTGTTACGTAAATTAGAATTTTATGGAGTAAGAGGACCATGTTACAATTGGTTCAGGTCATATCTTAGTGATAGAAAACAACGGTTGGAAGCTTGTGGCATGTCATCCAGATGGCTTCCGATTAAATGTGGGGTACCGGAGGGCTCAATCTTAGGTCCCTTATTGTTCCTAATATATACAAATGAGCTTTCATATGTCTGTAACAGCTCTGAAGTCTACTTTTTTGCAGATGATACAAATGTAAAATCATTTGCCTGCCTCCGAAATGAAATTGAAGAGGAACTAAGTAGATTAAGTCATTGGCTAAATGCTAATAAGTTAGCGCTAAACTTAGACAAAACAGTTCAAATGACTTTTGGTAAAAGTGCTTCCAATCCTAGTACAATGTTTGCGTTTGATAATATTGTTGTTAAAAATAATTCATCGTGTAAATATCTTGGTATTTTTATTGATACAAAGCTCTGTTTTCAGACCCATATAACAAAACTTATCGGAAAGTTGTCTAGGCATTGTGGCATTATGTCGAAGCTTAGGCATTATACCCCAAGAAAACTACTTCTAAGATATTATCGTAGTAATATTAATCCTGTTTTACAGTATGGAGTACTAATTTACGGGTACTGCAGCTACAGCTCACTTACACCTTTGTTCCTGCTTCAAAAGAAAATTCTCAAATTCATCTGCTTCCGAAAACGAACCGACAGTAGTGAAGAAATATTCGCTGATAATAAAATTCTCTCTGAGTATGAACTACATATTTATGAATTGTTAAAATTTGTCCTAAAATCTATCAACAATTTCCATTCAGGTGAGTTTTTAAATAGTATGTTCATTTTTCATATTTTCTCTTCAACACGCTCTTCTTGTTTAAATTTGCTTAAAGCGCCATCGTTCAAAACAAAAATTCAACGTTCATCTATTCAATATCGTTCAACTATTTTGTATAATAAATTAAGAAAGGTTGATATAATGCCTGACTTGATCGGTTGCTCGTATAAGAAATGAATGACTTTTATCATACATTCAAAACTACTTTCCTTGTTAGTAATTTTGAATTAGTACGCTATGTATTTAGTGTTTGAGCTGCGGGTAAATTTTTGTGACCTCTTTCTACTCCTAACCTGGCTGCTTGTGCTCAATCAGATGGTCCATGACCTGTTGGCTTCACTAGTTGAATCCAGAAGCTCAATCCACCCTCAGTAGAGGCAATGTCGCTAAGGGAGTAAGTAGGGGATCAATCGTAAACTCTCGCCGGCCTAGTATTTAAGTTCCGATTTTTTAAATATTTTCAATTTTTAAAATTAAGCTTTAGACTGCATTAATGTATGAGAATACCAGATTTTCTCTGTTAACATGTAGCAACCCATGACCGACGACACGAAGCAGAGTTTTTTTCTACAGTCTCATTTCATTTTGTGAAATCCTTGTTTACGTTTGTTTCGACTACAGTTTAACTTTTCATTCCAATTAATTCTAATGTGATGTTTTGTTTTTCATCAGTCCTGGGCAGGTCATTGTAGACCATCTGGTCTTGTAATCTGTCCTCTTCATGTTACAGTTTGTATAGTGCCAGTCAGTCCTTCGCATCTATCTAATTTTGTGTTAAATTTTGAAAATTGCTGAGCTAATTTAAGTTTATAATTTTCAATTATGCATGAAGAAATTAATTCTATCTTTCTTTCTTTCTTTCTTTATTTCTCGAGACGAAAGTGAGAAAATCCATATCTCTTTTCTTTTTTACAGTTCGTTTGAGAGAAAGGATTTTCGCCAACACTGTCAGGTCATAAATATTGCTTCGCTCTAATTGATTTTTTTCGGACCCTTAGAACATAATCACTTCATTTTTCTTGAGTTTTTAACCCTTTGGTTTCAAGAGATATAGTTCCAAAATTGGCTATCTTTCCTTATAGCGAAACAAATCACCTCAGAACTGAAATTTGATGGATAATAGTTAAGGTTCTGACAGCTGGCGTTAATAATATCTGCTTACCTGTTGGCACGAGTTCTTTTAATTTTAAATTTTCTTTTGTTGAAAACTGACAGTTTGGCGTATTTAATCAATGACCTGTATTAATCAAAGGCCCTATCGTCGTATTGATAAGTTAAATTTTTATAAGACAGTCATAATCGTGAAAAAACAACAGCACTTCAATCACTTGAAATTTGACTCAATTTATCGTTTCTCATTACTGTCAAATCAAGCGGTTATTAGCCAAACACACTTCAGGATTTCATTATATAAATTTTATATTATTTGTATAACTTCAAATACGTACAACTAATCAAAGGCAAGTATATATGCGTAACACTTGTTTGTTCTATTGAAAACAAAAAGACTGTATCAAAATGTACACGCTTACTAATTACCACCCGGATCTGTTAGTCAGTTAAAATCAGAGCTGGAACATTAATTTTTACAGCCTGGATTTTAGCCAGGCCAGCTTTCTGAACATGTCCCACTTTGCAATTTACAGCATGTTCTGCAGAGAAAATTATAGTGATTCATACTACGCATTATTTTGTTTTATTAGCGTTCTCCGTGAAGCTTCACTAACCGAATGTCCTCAAGCTGAGCATTGCTAATTATCCGTATTCACTCTATCTGAGCAGGCTAATTACCCGCCATTTCTCTATCTGAGCAGGCTAATTACCCGCCATTTCTCTTATCTCTATCTGAGCAGGCTAATTACCCGCCATTTCTCGATCAATTAAGATCCCTTATCTGAATTCCTAAATCAGGCGTTTCATGCCCGATGTAAACTATTGAAAAACTCAAAACACATGCATTACTTTGAATTAAAATGAAATAAATATAAATAAAACATTTAATAACGGAAAAGAACAATTAATCAATGAAATAATAAATAAATGTCTGTTTATAGTGTTCTGTTCTGTTTATAGGTGTTCTGTTCAGTTTATAGGTTCACTCTGATCTGTTCTGTTCACTCTGATCTATCTCGGCTAAACGCCCTGTCGGCCAATACGGCGGCCACCGTTCTGTTCACTCTGCCAACATTGGGAAACGTTCTGTTCACTCTGCTCTGTTCACTCTGCCAACATTGGGAATAATTGCTGTTTGACCTCGTGATATCGACCTCCGCTACACGTGCACACGCTGACGAACACGACAGCAGCGTTCCAGGTGTGTCCATCTGACATTCCAGGCCAGACGAGGTCGGCCCACGTCCACCTTCATCAGCAGTAGCACCTCCGACCTCCAACCAACAACACACCAGACCCCCCCAAAGAGCACAACGTGTCAGGAAATTTCTTGAACGTCAGATTGCACACAATGGCCGGAAGAATAAAGAACTACTGAAATCTCATTGATCTGAAGCATAAAAAGGAGAGAAGCAGCGAAATCTAAAACCTGTAAAAGGGGACAAGTTAATATTAAACCACATGAGAACAAAAGAATAATTTGAATCATGAAATGATTTGAATATTCAATTCAGAGCAGGATGAGGACGACGCCTCATAATATTAAGCCGGAAACGCAGAATTCACAGATTATTCGCAGAATTCATGTATTAAGCCGGAAATATTAAGCCTCATAATATTAAGCTGGAAACGCAGAATTCACAGATTATTCGCAGAATTCACGTATTAAGCCGGAAATATTAAGCCTCATAATATTAAGCTGGAAACGCAGAATTCACAGATTGTTCGCAGAATTCACGTAGCACCGACAGTATAAGTGCACCCATATGCCGATAGCCCTCTCCAAATTTATCGAAATGGAACTTACAATTGTCGTCAAAGTCTTCTCGTCTTATAAGCCTACTACTTTTTAATTGGGGGCCCAACTTGTTACGCAAAAACATATTATTGTAAGCAACTAGATGGACGGGCAGATCTTTCCGTCTCATATGGCCGGCAAACTTTACTTCAGTTGGCCACACACTCCGACTAAACTCTTTAAACTTCTGGCAAATTAGATTAACATTCAAGTTTTTGACATCGTTATCCCCAACAATAACAAAAGCATGTGTGTAGCCTCTCGTTTGTGCTACAAGACTCATCAGATCATGACAGCGGCGCCCTCCTTTGCCGTCATAGACCGGACTGCAAAAAAAGTTAATAGTTACATTGATGAAATTAAAGTAGTTAAGCTGATGAAATTAAAATAGCATATGTTTTACCAATATGCTGCTAATAGGGGATCCCGTTCAAGATGTGGTTGGGCATCTCTGAGGTTTGAATCGCCAATTATCAGACATCGGATCTGGGGAAAAACAAAAAATGGGGCAAAATATTTTGAAAATTCAGAGGACTTTTCATTATGATAAGTTTTTAGATTGAAAAAGCAAATATAATTGGCAGATAGAAAAGACAAACATAGCTATCTATCTATCTATCTATCTATATATCTATCTATCTATCCAGCTATCTATCTATCTATCTATCTATCTATCTATCTATCTATCTATCTATCTATTTATCTATCTATCTATCTATCTATCTATCTATCTATCTATCTATCTATCTATCTATCTATCTATCTATCTATCTATCTATCTATCTATCTATCTATCTATCTATCTATCTATCTATCTATCTATCTATCTATCTATCTATCTATCTATCTATCTATCTATCTAATCTATCTATCTATCTACCTATCTATCTATCTATCTATCTATCTATCTATCTATCTATCTAATCTATCTAATCTATCTATCTATCTATCTATCTATCTATCTATCTATCTATCTATCTATCTATCTATCTATCTATCTATCTATCTATCTATCTATCTATCTATCTATCTATCTATCTATCTATCTATCTAATCTATCTATCTATCTATCTATCTATCTATCTATCTATCTATCTATCTATCTATCTATCTATCTATCTATCTATCTATCTATCTATCTATCTATCTATCTATCTATCTATCTATCTATCTATCTATCTATCTATCTATCTATCTATCTATCTATCTATCTATCTATCTATCTATCTATCTACCTATCTATCTACGCAGAACAAGCTCAGTAGCTTGATGCGACTTTTAAAAAAATAAGGAAAGAATTGACTGATTTGCAAAGCAAGCTCAGTAGCTTGATGCAAGTCTTACTTCTAAATTGGGCGACAAAACTTTGAATTAAAATAAGCTCTTTAGTTTGATGCAAATTTAGTTTCGAAGGAAGGCAAGAGTGACAAGTTTGCAAAACAAGCTCAGTAGCTTGATGCATTAAAATAAAAAAATGGCACTAATTCTACGCAGAACAAGCTCAGTAGCTTGATGCGACTTTTAAAAAATTAAGGAAAGAAATGACTGATTTGCACAGCAAGCTCAGTAGCTTGATGCAAGTCTTACTTCTAAATTGGGCGACAAAACTTTGAATTAAAATAAGCTCTTTAGTTTGATGCAAATTTAGTTTCGAAGGAAGGCAAGAGTGACAAGTTTGCAAAACAAGCTCAGTAGCTTGATGCATTAAAATAAATAAAAAATGGCACTAATTCTACGCAGAACAAGCTCAGTAGCTTGATGCGACTTTTAAAAAAGTAAGGAAAGAAATGACTGATTTGCAAAGCAAGCTCAGTAGCTTGATGCAAGTCTTACTTCTAAATTGGGCGACAAAACTTTGAATTAAAATAAGCTCTTTAGTTTGATGCAAATTTAGTTTCGAAGGAAGGCAAGAGTGACAAGTTTGCAAAACAAGCTCAGCAGCTTGATGCATTAAAATAAATAAAAAAAATGGCACTAATTCTACGCAGAACAAGCTCAGTAGCTTGAAGCGACTTTTAAAAAAGTAAGGAAAGAAATGACTGATTTGCAAAGCAAGCTCAGTAGCTTGATGCAAGTCTTACTTCTAAATTGGGCGACAAAACTTTGAATTAAAATAAGCTCTTTAGTTTGATGCAAATTTAGTTTCGAAGGAAGGCAAGAGTGACAAGTTTGCAAAACAAGCTCAGTAGCTTGATGCATTAAAATAAATAAAAAATGGCACTAATTCTACGCAGAACAAGCTCAGTAGCTTGATGCGACTTTTAAAAAAATAAGGAAAGAAATGACTGATTTGCAAAGCAAGCTCAGTAGCTTGATGCAAGTCTTACTTCTAAATTGGGCGACAAAACTTTGAATTGAAATAAGCTCTTTAGTTTGATGCAAATTTAGTTTCGAAGGAAGGCAAGAGTGACAAGTTTGCAAAACAAGCTCAGCAGCTTGATGCATTAAAATAAATAAAAAATGGCACTAATTCTACGCAGAACAAGCTCAGTAGCTTGATGCGACTTTTAAAAAAGTAAGGAAAAAAATGACTGATTTGCAAAGCAAGCTCAGTAGCTTGATGCAAGTCTTACTTCTAAATTGGGCGACAAAACTTTGAATTAAAATAAGCTCTTTAGTTTGATGCAAATTTAGTTTCGAAGGAAGGCAAGAGTGACAAGTTTGCAAAACAAGCTCAGTAGCTTGATGCATTAAAAAAAATAAAAAATGGCACTAATTCTACGCAGAACAAGCTCAGTAGCTTGATGCGACTTTTAAAAAAATAAGGAAAGAAATGACTGATTTGCAAAGCAAGCTTAGTAGCTTGATGCAAGTCTTACTTCTAAATTGGGCGACAAAACTTTGAATTGAAATAAGCTCTTTAGTTTGATGCAAATATAGTTTCGAAGGAAGGCAAGAGTGACAAGTTTGCAAAACAAGCTCAGTAGCTTGATGCATTAAAATAAATAAAAAATGGCACTAATTCTACGCAGAACAAGCTCAGTAGCTTGATGCAACTTTTAAAAAAATAAGGAAAGAAACGACTGATTTGCAAAGCAAGCTCAGTAGCTTGATGCAGGTCTTAATTCTAAATTGGGCGACAAAACTTTGAATTAAAATAAGCTCTTTAGTTTGATGCAAATATAGTTTCGAAGGAAGGCAAGAGTGACAAGTTTGCAAAACAAGCTCAGTAGCTTGATGCATTAAAATAAAAAAATGGCACTAATTCTACGCAGAACAAGCTCAGTAGCTTGATGCGACTTTTAAAAAAGTAAGGAAAGAAATGACTGATTTGCAAAGCAAGCTCAGTAGCTTGATGCAAGTCTTACTTCTAAATTGGGCGACGAAACTTTGAATTAAAATAAGCTCTTTAGTTTGATGCAAATATAGTTTCGAAGGAAGGCAAGAGTGACAAGTTTGCAAAACAAGCTCAGCAGCTTGATGCATTGAAATAAATAAAAAAATGGCACTAATTCTACGCAGAACAAGCTCAGTAGCTTGATGCGGCTTTTAAAAAAATAAGGAAAGAAATGACTGATTTGCAAAGCAAGCTCAGTAGCTTGATGCAAGTCTTACTTCTAAATTGGGCGACAAAACTTTGAATTAAAATAAGCTCTTTAGTTTGATGCAAATTTAGTTTCGAAGGAAGGCAAGAGTGACAAGTTTGCAAAACAAGCTCAGCAGCTTGATGCATTAAAATAAATAAAAAAATGGCACTAATTCAACGCAGAACAAGCTCAGTAGCTTGATGCGGCTTTTAAAAAAATAAGGAAAGAAATGACTGATTTGCAAAGCAAGCTCAGTAGCTTGATGCAAGTCTTACTTCTAAATTGGGCGACAAAACTTTGAATTAAAATAAGCTCTTTAGTTTGATGCAAATTTAGTTTCGAAGGAAGGCAAGAGTGACAAGTTTGCAAAACAAGCTCAGCAGCTTGATGCATTAAAATAAATAAAAAAATGTTACTAATTCTACGCAGAACAAGCTCAGTAGCTTGATGCGACTTTTAAAAAAGTAAGGAAAGAAATGACTGATTTGCAAAGCAAGCTCAGTAGCTTGATGCAAGTCTTACTTCTAAATTGGGCGACAAAACTTTGAATTAAAATAAGCTCTTTAGTTTGATGCAAATTTAGTTTCGAAGGAAGGCAAGAGTGACAAGTTTGCAAAACGAGCTCAGTAGCTTGATGCATTAAAATAAATAAAAAATGGCACTAATTCTACGCAGAACAAGCTCAGTAGCTTGATGCGACTTTTAAAAAAGTAAGGAAAGAAATGACTGATTTGCAAAGCAAGCTCAGTAGCTTGATGCAAGTCTTACTTCTAAATTGGGCGACAAAACTTTGAATTAAAACAAGCTCTTTAGTTTATTGCAAATTAATTTCGAAGGAAGGCAAGAGTGACAAGTTTGCGAAACAAGCTCAGTAGCTTGATGCATTAAAATAAAAAAAATGGCACTAATTCTACGCAGAACAAGCTCAGTCGCTTGATGCGACTTTTAAAAAAATAAGGAAAGAAATGACTGATTTGCAAAGCAAGCTCAGTAGCTTGATGCAAGTCTTACTTCTAAATTGGGCGACAAAACTTTGAATTGAAATAAGCTCTTTAGTTTGATGCAAATTTAGTTTCGAAGGAAGGCAAGAGTGACAAGTTTGCAAAACAAGCTCAGCAGCTTGATGCATTAAAATAAATAATAAATGGCACTAATTCTACGCAGAACAAGCTCAGTAGCTTGATGCGGCTTTTAAAAAAATAAGGAAAGAAATGACCGATTTGCAAAGCAAGCTCAGTAGCTTGATGCAAGTCTTACTTCTAAATTGGGCGACAAAACTTTGAATTAAATTAAGCTCTTTAGTTTGATGCAAATTTAGTTTCGAAGGAAGGCAAGAGTGACAAGTTTGCAAAACAAGCTCAGCAGCTTGATGCATTGAAATAAATAAAAAAATGGCACTAATTCTACGCAGAACAAGCTCAGTAGCTTGATGCGGCTTTTAAAAAAATAAGGAAAGAAATGACCGATTTGCAAAGCAAGCTCAGTAGCTTGATGCAAGTCTTACTTCTAAATTGGGCGACAAAACTTTGAATTAAATTAAGCTCTTTAGTTTGATGCAAATTTAGTTTCGAAGGAAGGCAAGAGTGACAAGTTTGCAAAACAAGCTCAGCAGCTTGATGCATTAAAATAAATAAAAAATGGCACTAATTCTACGCAGAACAAGCTCAGTAGCTTGATGCGACTTTTAAAAAAAATAAGGAAAGAAATGACTGATTTGCAAAGCAAGCTCAGTAGCTTGATGCAAGTCTTACTTCTAAATTGGGCGACAAAACTTTGAATTAAAACAAGCTCTTTAGTTTGTTGCAAATTATTTCGAAGGAAGGCAAGAGTGACTAGTTTGCAAAACAAGCTCAGTAGCTTGATGCATTAAAATAAATAAAAAATGGCACTAATTCTACGCAGAACAAGCTCAGTAGCTTGATGCGACTTTTAAAAAAAATAAGGAAAGAAATGACTGATTTGCAAAGCAAGCTCAGTAGCTTGATGCAAGTTTTACTTCTAAATTGGGCGACAAAACTTTGAATTAAATTAAGCTCTTTAGTTTGATGCAAATTTAGTTTCGAAGGAAGGCAAGAGTGACAAGTTTGCAAAACAAGCTCAGTAGCTTGATGCATTAAAATAAAAAAATGGCACTAATTCTACGCAGAACAAGCTCAGTAGCTTGATGCGACTTTTAAAAAAGTAAGGAAAGAAATGACTGATTTGCAAAGCAAGCTCAGTAGCTTGATGCAAGTCTTACTTCTAAATTGGGCGACGAAACTTTGAATTAAAATAAGCTCTTTAGTTTGATGCAAATATAGTTTCGAAGGAAGGCAAGAGTGACAAGTTTGCAAAACAAGCTCAGCAGCTTGATGCATTGAAATAAATAAAAAAATGGCACTAATTCTACGCAGAACAAGCTCAGTAGCTTGATGCGGCTTTTAAAAAAATAAGGAAAGAAATGACTGATTTGCAAAGCAAGCTCAGTAGCTTGATGCAAGTCTTACTTCTAAATTGGGCGACAAAACTTTGAATTAAAATAAGCTCTTTAGTTTGATGCAAATTTAGTTTCGAAGGAAGGCAAGAGTGACAAGTTTGCAAAACAAGCTCAGCAGCTTGATGCATTAAAATAAATAAAAAAATGGCACTAATTCAACGCAGAACAAGCTCAGTAGCTTGATGCGGCTTTTAAAAAAATAAGGAAAGAAATGACTGATTTGCAAAGCAAGCTCAGTAGCTTGATGCAAGTCTTACTTCTAAATTGGGCGACAAAACTTTGAATTAAAATAAGCTCTTTAGTTTGATGCAAATTTAGTTTCGAAGGAAGGCAAGAGTGACAAGTTTGCAAAACAAGCTCAGCAGCTTGATGCATTAAAATAAATAAAAAAATGTTACTAATTCTACGCAGAACAAGCTCAGTAGCTTGATGCGACTTTTAAAAAAGTAAGGAAAGAAATGACTGATTTGCAAAGCAAGCTCAGTAGCTTGATGCAAGTCTTACTTCTAAATTGGGCGACAAAACTTTGAATTAAAATAAGCTCTTTAGTTTGATGCAAATTTAGTTTCGAAGGAAGGCAAGAGTGACAAGTTTGCAAAACGAGCTCAGTAGCTTGATGCATTAAAATAAATAAAAAATGGCACTAATTCTACGCAGAACAAGCTCAGTAGCTTCATGCGACTTTTAAAAAAGTAAGGAAAGAAATGACTGATTTGCAAAGCAAGCTCAGTAGCTTGATGCAAGTCTTACTTCTAAATTGGGCGACAAAACTTTGAATTAAAACAAGCTCTTTAGTTTATTGCAAATTAATTTCGAAGGAAGGCAAGAGTGACAAGTTTGCGAAACAAGCTCAGTAGCTTGATGCATTAAAATAAAAAAAATGGCACTAATTCTACGCAGAACAAGCTCAGTCGCTTGATGCGACTTTTAAAAAAATAAGGAAAGAAATGACTGATTTGCAAAGCAAGCTCAGTAGCTTGATGCAAGTCTTACTTCTAAATTGGGCGACAAAACTTTGAATTGAAATAAGCTCTTTAGTTTGATGCAAATTTAGTTTCGAAGGAAGGCAAGAGTGACAAGTTTGCAAAACAAGCTCAGCAGCTTGATGCATTAAAATAAATAATAAATGGCACTAATTCTACGCAGAACAAGCTCAGTAGCTTGATGCGGCTTTTAAAAAAATAAGGAAAGAAATGACCGATTTGCAAAGCAAGCTCAGTAGCTTGATGCAAGTCTTACTTCTAAATTGGGCGACAAAACTTTGAATTGAAACAAGCTCTTTAGTTTATTGCAAATTAATTTCGAAGGAAGGCAAGAGTGACAAGTTTGCGAAACAAGCTCAGTAGCTTGATGCATTAAAATAAAAAAAATGGCACTAATTCTACGCAGAACAAGCTCAGTCGCTTGATGCGACTTTTAAAAAAAATAAGGAAAGAAATGACTGATTTGCAAAGCAAGCTCAGTAGCTTGATGCAAGTCTTACTTCTAAATTGGGCGACAAAACTTTGAATTAAATTAAGCTCTTTAGTTTGATGCAAATTTAGTTTCGAAGGAAGGCAAGAGTGACAAGTTTGCAAAACAAGCTCAGCAGCTTGATGCATTAAAATAAATAAAAAATGGCACTAATTCTACGCAGAACAAGCTCAGTAGCTTGATGCGACTTTTAAAAAAAATAAGGAAAGAAATGACTGATTTGCAAAGCAAGCTCAGTAGCTTGATGCAAGTCTTACTTCTAAATTGGGCGACAAAACTTTGAATTAAAACAAGCTCTTTAGTTTGTTGCAAATTATTTCGAAGGAAGGCAAGAGTGACTAGTTTGCAAAACAAGCTCAGTAGCTTGATGCATTAAAATAAATAAAAAATGGCACTAATTCTACGCAGAACAAGCTCAGTAGCTTGATGCGACTTTTAAAAAAAATAAGGAAAGAAATGACTGATTTGCAAAGCAAGCTCAGTAGCTTGATGCAAGTTTTACTTCTAAATTGGGCGACAAAACTTTGAATTAAATTAAGCTCTTTAGTTTGATGCAAATTTAGTTTCGAAGGAAGGCAAGAGTGACAAGTTTGCAAAACAAGCTCAGCAGCTTGATGCATTAAAATAAATAAAAAATGGCACTAATTCTACGCAGAACAAGCTCAGTAGCTTGATGCGACTTTTAAAAAAAATAAGGAAAGAAATGACTGATTTGCAAAGCAAGCTCAGTAGCTTGATGCAAGTCTTACTTCTAAATTGGGCGACAAAACTTTGAATTAAAACAAGCTCTTTAGTTTGTTGCAAATTATTTCGAAGGAAGGCAAGAGTGACTAGTTTGCAAAACAAGCTCAGTAGCTTGATGCATTAAAATAAATAAAAAATGGCACTAATTCTACGCAGAACAAGCTCAGTAGCTTGATGCGACTTTTAAAAAAAATAAGGAAAGAAATGACTGATTTGCAAAGCAAGCTCAGTAGCTTGATGCAAGTTTTACTTCTAAATTGGGCGACAAAACTTTGAATTAAAATAAGCTCTTTAGTTTGATGCAAATTTAGTTTCGAAGGAAGGCAAGAGTGACAAGTTTGCAAAACAAGCTCAGCAGCTTGATGCATTAAAATAAATAAAAAAATGGCACTAATTCTACGCAGAACAAGCTCAGTAGCTTGATGCGGCTTTTAAAAAAATAAGGAAAGAAATGACTGATTTGCAAAGCAAGCTCAGTAGCTTGATGCAAGTCTTACTTCTAAATTGGGCGACAAAACTTTGAATTAAAACAAGCTCTTTAGTTTGATGCAAATTTAGTTTCGAAGGAAGGCAAGAGTGACAAGTTTGCAAAACAAGCTCAGCAGCTTGATGCATTAAAATAAATAAAAAAATGGCACTAATTCTACGCAGAACAAGCTCAGTAGCTTGATGCATGAAAATATAAGACAAATTGGCACTAATTCGACACAGAATAGGCTCAGTAGCTTGATGGGATTTCAAAGAAATGAAATCAGGTGTTTTTAACGTTTTTTCTTCTCATGAATGCTCAAAATTTGAGCACAATCTTGCAATAATTTTTCTGCCCAATACGCACTGTTTGTCATCCATAAGGTCGGTAAATAGAAACACTTTCTTCATGAGACGTGCAGGAACAGACTTTAGAATATTTGTTTCCTCTACCTCAAAAAAGAAGCCTTTCACTCGTCCAATCTCACGCAAAGTTCGAAGAATTTTGATTTCAGCCTGTACCTCGTTGAAGAAAGGTGACCCAGGTTGCGTAAAGAAATACTGGATTTGACCAAAAACTTCATCGGTGTTCTCGATAAAAGACACAAAACAGTTTGCATGTTTTGATCTTGCGTACGCCGGGGAGTCGAAGTAGGTGTTTTGAAAATAATGACGGTTAAAAAAGTCAGCTTCAGCGTAAAGGGATTTTCCATGTTTGACAGCACTTGTATGAATGAACTCATCGCAGTAACTAGCATTATCAATGTAAACGTTTCCTGTCAAATTACTGAAAATTTCTCTCAGTTTTGGGTCTTGAATCTGTGCGCTAGCAAATTTATGCCTCTGTAGAATTCTACGACATATGATCTCGCATTCATTTTGTGATCCTGTGAAGACGTCACCTTGGGTTCGATTTGCAGCTTCGAAAGACATCGCTGAATAACAATAAAGCGGTCCAAAACGTCTCACTTGGTCAACGAGATGTTTTAAACAGTGTACGTTAATAGTTTCGACGCGTTCGTTGCCATCATGAATCGAAACAATATCTTCGCAGAAGCGTAGCAGGAGTTTCTCAGCTGCAGCGGTGTTTGTGTCTTTGCTAGATTCGAACAAAAGTCTTACGCCAAAAACCAAATTGACGAGATGATTGTACAACGTTTCAGGTATCCGATTTGAAAAAACGAGAGGGCTGATGTAAAACAACCAATTGAAATATTCATTGGCTTTGAACTGAGCCATTTCATCAAGTGGTCGAATCTTTTTAGAATAGGCTACCATTTCGCGTGGACAATTCAAGTTCGATAGAACTAAATTGACTTTAACTTTATCATCAGATGACAGGGCTCTGTAGCATAATTTCAGAGCTTCGGGAAAAACCCCTAACAAAACACAGTGCATATAATCGATAGGCGCTGCTAGGGGTAAATTATTAATAACTGAGGAGAAAGCACTTTTGCCCTTTACGCCAGCTACGTTAATCAATTCATCAACTGGAACTAATTCTGCGTATTTAACGAAAACGTTGTTTATATCCGGTTCGCGTATTTTTCCGATTTGAGCAAACGGATAATACGCATGTGTCTTACCAATTGTCTTGCCAGGTGCCGTGCAGTAATGACACCCGTAGAAACCATTAAACTTGAACATATTGAGCATATGGCTTTTTGCGCCCAAGTCTGCAATAAGAAGCTTGATTGAGAAAAAAGCTTGGAAGGAAACTCCGTTATGTTTGAAATTAACACCTGATAACAACTCAGAGTTTATGATTGGAATGAGTTCATTCCAATTGGGAGTAGTATTACCGTTAAACAGGGCACCCAAAACAATATTTTGACGACTCATCCTTTTCCTGGGCGGCAGATCTGCAACTTGAAACCAAACTGGCCACAACTCCTTCCGCAGTGTCGACTTTTTGATGTTGACGCCGTCAGAGAACAATAGCAGGTTAATAAAGACTTTCCTATCGTCATTTAAATCCACAAGAGGGCAAACAAATGTGTTACAATCTAGGTGTGGGCTTTCTTTCCGTTGATCACTGTATTCAATTATATCATTAAAATTTCTTTGGACAATGTCTCCTAATTCAAACCGGAAACCAGTTACACAAAGACTTTGTCTTGGTGACTTTTTCAGGAAACGCACGTCCTCTTCAAAAAGTTTTTTTGCTCTACGAATTTGCGAATAGCCGGTGGGAAAATTGTTTCCTTGTGGAAGAAACGCCTTTATGAGCGCATGCATTTTAGTTGAGCATTCGTCGGAAAGACTAAAGCGAGAACAAAAGGCATTCATTAGAACAGTGACATCATCGACGCAAATTGTGCTACCCTCAAACAATCGAGCGGAAATTTTGTGGGCAGTTATATCATTTATTTCAGGTGAAATATCCGGATCGGACACAGAAGCATTAGTTTCGGGGGAAATACCTCGATCGGAAACAGCAGCATTAATTTCAGGAGAAATAACCCGATCGGACACAGAAGGTTTGTCAGAAAGAGAATTTTCCGAAGATGGAGTAAAGTTTTCTCGTGGCGAGTCAAACACGTTCTCCGCAGCAGCATGGGAATCAAGTGACGTTCGTTCGGAGCTTGTTGTTTCTAATTGAGAGATACTGCTTTCTGTCGTCTGTTCCGACTCAAAGTCGTTTCCTACCGTCTGGATGTTGGCTGATAGGTTAGGTAGTTCGGGTGAACCATAAATGCTTAACGGACTGCTTGTTAATTCATTGACCTTTTCTATTAATTTACGAACTCTAAGTTTTTGCTTTTTTGGTGGACAAGGCGAACAGTGTGAAGATGATTGTTCTCCCTCTAAATCAACTAACACCTCGTTTGCAAGATCATCGAGCAAATTTTGCAGTAAAAGTTCGAAAATACAATCGCATTCGGCATTTCTTCTTTCCTTTAAACGGCAAGTGCGGCAGAGACACTCGTTTTCTTCGAAAAATTCGGGACCATACTTAACAAAAATTTCGTCCCCTGGGTAAATTTTTTTCTTGATCCTCAATTGGACTATTCCTGAATCACTCGAAAAATCATACTCACAATTGGGCTCACAATTGGAGTTCACAAAACGAATGGGACCAAGTAAAAGTAATTGCTGTCCTGTGCGTTCAGAGGACATAACTGATAGATTTGTCACCGCACCAAATGGAACTGGGGCTACAAAACCTGAAGGTTTCCGTTTGAAAATCTCGGGCGGGTGAACAACACTTTTTCCTCTGTAAACTAGTCGGTAGCCTCCGAAGTTGTCATGCTCAATTGCAAACGTAGGTGCCAGATCTTTGTACGATTGACACAGGATTTCAAACGTCTCTTTCCATTTCAAGTCACTCTTAATTTTTCGCAGGAAAATACATTCTCTTAATGGTTGAATAGGCGTCATTGCAGGTCTATCAGGTGTCTGAACAAATTTCTCTACCGCAAAATAATCGCATTGAGCAAGCACTGACCATTCAAGTTTTTTAGGCAGCATTATCTCTAGAAATAGGGAAAATTTGAAAAACCTTTGTTTTCATGCATCCGAAAATTTTTTGAAAAAAGAGCAAACAAAAACGTCAATTTATCAAATCGGAAAGCCGGAGAGCAACTAATCAAAAGAACGATAAGGTTATTCAATGAAGATGCCTTGAAAAGAAACAGATAAATTTAATCCATAAGAACTCAAGAAAAGTTGAGCAACGAAGCGCATTTTAAAAAGCACATACAGTTAAGAAAATGTAAATGTCCACCAGAGATATTGTTTTTCTGGAGAGTCGGTTAATGAACACCACTTTCAGAGAACAGTTACTAGTCATAGCTCTTCCGAAGTTTCTTCAGCGTTGACTGTTTCCGTCAATCTTGTTTGACTTGGTTCCGGCGCCGATCTCATACCATCTTCCTTTGGTTCGTTGCTCTTGCGTTCGCCAGACCGGATCTCATTTGCGCGGTTATTTAGGCTTGCTTTTGCTAGCTCGTAACAGTGGAGCCACTGATCCTCGTACTTAAGTCGAAAGAGATCTGAAGTAAAAAACAGCAAAAATTGATCAATTGCATTTACTATTTGAAAAACGGACCAGTTTTCTAAGATCTGTAAATTGTTTTCGTTGGCTCTTGTAAAACATTTAAAACCGCAAGAACTCTGCCATTAAAAAAAAACAAATTAAAAACTATAAGACCTCACAAACCTTTGAAAAGAGTCTTTCTTGTCGGTGAAAAATCAGTCCTGGAGACTACACCCTGTTTTTGCTTTATCTTTGGAGACAACATATATTGCTTTATTTCCTCAACAGTCCACAACTGTTTGCACGCGTTCCTTCCGACCAATTGAGGCGTTGCTCCACCAGTTGTCGCTAAATCGGTACCTTCTCCTGGGCCCTTTGTAATGAGAAGCAAGGCCTCATCTCTTTCCGGAAAGCTTTTGGCCACTGGGAGGAGAACACCCAGTTTGGACACTTGGGTAGTCTAGAAAAACTTTGCTTAAAAATAGGATCATTTCGCTCCTTTGTATTTACATTGAAAAAATAACTCTTTCAAAAAAATTCTCAGCAACTTCAATATTTTCTCGTTTTTTATATTGTTTTTTATTTGCTCATTTAAATTTTTGCGTTTTAAAACCATTGCTCCTAATGTTTACTGAATTCTCTACTCTTTACTTACAAGTTGCTTAATAGCGTTGGTAGACATTTGAATCTCCCTGTAATTCCTGTTCGAAAGTGATTTCAGTTCAGGTCTGAGCTCGGTCATACAATTTACTATGAGTGTCGCAGCTTCCATAATTTTGTCTGCTGCATTCTTCATAGCATCGGAGGCTTCACGATCAACTCTGCGAATCTTTGTCTCAGAAATCTCATCCGGGTTGATTGCTTTGCTCCGTTTCAGCTTGATTTTCTTATTCACCCCTGGTGTAGAGGAAAGAGGTTTCTTTTCAAGTTCTTTGCACTTGTCTGCGGGTTCGTCGCCTATTGCGCTGCAGTCACGTTCGTCAATTCCATTAGGCTCATACTGCAACTCGCTGAAAGTTTTTGATACCTCTTCCGGGTCTAAGACTTTAACAGGCACACTCTGTGATTCTGCTTGCCCCTCAGTTGCGTATGCATCCATGATTAGTTGGTCTTCTTTGCTTGAGCTCTGAGAACACGATTGGCCTACATCTAACTTTCGTCTTACTCCTTGTGACCCACAATGTTCGTTGAGCAAAATTTGATTAACATCGTCGTAAACTGTCATATTTGGGTCTCGTTCAGGGATATAGCGTGCAAAGCTGCTATTTCCGTTCGGATCGGTTATTTTAATAAGTGTATTTGCTTCCCATTCATTGCAAAACTCCTCGCCTCCTACCGTTAGCTCCTCCGCTGTCCAAATGTAGGATTTTGTGCGTGGATTTTTTCTTGACCATTTAACGTTTATGAATTCGCCTTGCTAAAATCATGTCTTATTTGCGGTTGTTATTATTTTCCAAAAATCTTAAATTCAAAAACGTTTCTGATCAATAAAATTTCATAATAAAACGCTTTCCACTCGAGAGAACATTTGTTTCTTTTTTAAAAAATATAAAGAAAAATAGAAAACACGTACTCACTTTTATATGTAAACGTTCGGATAAATCAAGACAAACAGAATCCCCAAGAGCGCGGACCACGCTGCAGGTGTTATCTTCAAACAATATGAGCCAGTGGACCTTCTTAAGTTGATCCTTCGCTATCTTTAAGGCGTTTTCCTTAGATTGCCTCTCAGTAACACCCAACCCACGGTTCGTACGTGGAGGCAATCTAGTCTTTCCATCCTATAAAAAGGACGTTAGCAGTTTATTCCGTATAGGATGCTATCATCAGACTAAAACTATTGCTTCAAAACTCGTCAAGAGTAATATTTTTATTTAGAAATATAACCAAAACTTTAACAGCTCGGCTATAAGGGCCTCGTTTTAATCGTGCTGAAACCGCTTTAGGACTAATACTCAGAAATTAGGGCTTATAAGCTTGGGCCCTACTTAGATGCGCACTTTTTGTCTATAACTAGTAAATGTTCACAGAGTTCAGTAGTCATTTTTTTAGTGACGTAAGGCACGCAATTGACCAAAAAGCCGAAATGACGCCATGCACACAAATTTTACTGCGAAGCAGTCGGAATCCTTGAAGTTAAAAGCCAATTCCGAGAAGTCAGATGATACGACTCACCGAATTTTAAAAACCACAATATCCCCAATAATAGCCGCTATCGCTTCGCGGCTAACTCTCTATCTATCTATCTATCTATCTATCTATCTATCTATCTATCTATCTATCTATCTATCTATCTATCCTATCTATCTATCTATCTATCTATCTATCTATCTATATCTATCTATCTATCTATCTATCTATCTATCTATCTATCTATCTATCTATCTATCTATCTATCTATCTATCTATCTATCTATCTATCTATCTATCTATCTATCTATCTATCTATCTATCTATCTATCTATCTATCTATCTATCTACCTATCTATCTACCTATCTATCTACCTATCTATCTACCTATCTATCTACCTATCTATCTACCTATCTATCTACCTATCTATCTACCTATCTATCTACCTACCTATCTACCTACCTATCTACCTACATATCTACCTAC
>NW_027450408.1:7500-22929 GCF_964194025.1 Convolutriloba macropyga | reverse complement strand
CGTTTAGCTTCAGTCCTGCTCGATCTAGCTTTCCCAAGGCTCGATCTAGCTCTATTCGCCCCGCTAGAGGGCTCTCTAAGACCCCTCGGTCTTAGTGTTAGCTCCGGTACAGCTCGGTCGTGCTTGCTGAAGGCCCGATCAAGCTTTAGTTGGCTTCTCGTACTTTCTCTTGGCCTCTCTAGGAGGACCAGACAGACCTCTCGGTCTATCCTTTAGCTTCAGTCCTGCTCGATCTAGCTTTCCCAAGGCTCGATCTAGCTCTATTCGCCCCGCTAGAGGGCTCTCTAAGACCCCTCGGTCTTAGTGTTATCTCCTGTAATGCCTAACCAAGCTTACTACAGGCCTTGGTCAGGTCTTTATCGGTCACCGATTAGTAACAGACCGATCATAGGGCCTTCCACCCTATCTGGGTTGAGGTCTTTAGTCCAGCCATATTTTGACAAGACACCTCCCCCTAATAATGCCCCACACATAGAATTACTGTTTATGCAGCTTTTCACTTGTGAAATTTTTAATTTTCGCAATTATTATAGAATAAGTGTTTGCGCAGCTTTTCATAGGTCGAGCTCTAGCTAGCTAGCTCAAGCTAGCTAGCTAGCTCAAGCTCAAGCTATCTAGCTCAAGCTCAAGCCAGCTAGCTCAAGCTCAAGCTAGCTAGCTAGCTCAAGCTCAAGCTAGCTAGCTAGCTCAAGCTCAAGCTAGCTAGCTCAAGCTCAAGCTAGCTAGCTCAAGCTCAAGCTAGCTAGCTAGCTCAAGCTCAAGCTCAAGCTAGCTAGCTCAAGCTCAAGCTCAAGCTAGCTAGCTAGCTCAAGCTCAAGCTAGCTAGCTAGCTCAAGCTCAAGCTAGCTAGCTAGCTCAAGCTCAAGCTAGCTAGCTCAAGCTCAAGCTCAAGCTCAAGCTAGCTAGCTAGCTCAAGCTAGCTAGCTAGCTCAAGCTCAAGCTAGCTAGCTAGCTCAAGTTCAAGCTAGCTAGCTAGCTCAAGCTCAAGCTAGCTAGCTAGCTCAAGCTCAAGCTAGCTAGCTCAAGCTCAAGCTAGCTAGCTCAAGCTCAAGCTAGCTAGCTAGCTCAAGCTCAAGCTCAAGCTAGCTAGCTCAAGCTCAAGCTCAAGCTAGCTAGCTAGCTCAAGCTCAAGCTAGCTAGCTAGCTCAAGCTCAAGCTCAAGCTAGCTAGCTAGCTCAAGTTCAAGCTAGCTAGCTAGCTCAAGCTCAAGCTAGCTAGCTCAAGCTCAAGCTAGCTAGCTCAAGCTCAAGCCAGCTAGCTCAAGCTCAAGCTCAAGCTAGCTAGCTAGCTCAAGCACAAGCTAGCTAGCTAGCTCAATCTCAAGCTAGCTAGCTCAAGCTCAAGCTAGCTAGCTCAAGCTCAAGCTAGCTAGCTAGCTCAAGCTCAAGCTCAAGCTAGCTAGCTCAAGCTCAAGCTCAAGCTAGCTAGCTAGCTCAAGCTCAAGCTAGCTAGCTAGCTCAAGCTCAAGCTCAAGCTAGCTAGCTCAAGCTCAAGCTCAAGCTAGCTAGCTAGCTCAAGCTCAAGCTGGCTAGCTAGCTCAAGCTCAAGCTAGCTAGCTAGCTCAAGCTCAAGCTAGCTAGCTCAAGCTCAAGCTCAAGCTCAAGCTAGCTAGCTAGCTCAAGCTAGCTAGCTAGCTCAAGCTCAAGCTAGCTAGCTAGCTCAAGTTCAAGCTAGCTAGCTAGCTCAAGCTCAAGCTAGCTAGCTAGCTCAAGCTCAAGCTAGCTAGCTCAAGCTCAAGCTAGCTAGCTCAAGCTCAAGCTAGCTAGCTAGCTCAAGCTCAAGCTCAAGCTAGCTAGCTCAAGCTCAAGCTCAAGCTAGCTAGCTAGCTCAAGCTCAAGCTAGCTAGCTAGCTCAAGCTCAAGCTAGCTAGCTAGCTCAAGTTCAAGCTAGCTAGCTAGCTCAAGCTCAAGCTAGCTAGCTCAAGCTCAAGCTAGCTAGCTCAAACTCAAGCTAGCTAGCTAGCTCAAGTTCAAGCTAGCTAGCTAGCTCAAGCTCAAGCTAGCTAGCTAGCTCAAGCTCAAGCTAGCTAGCTCAAGCTCAAGCTAGCTAGCTCAAGCTCCAGCTAGCTAGCTAGCTCAAGCTCAAGCTCAAGCTAGCTAGCTCAAGCTCAAGCTCAAGCTAGCTAGCTAGCTCAAGCTCAAGCTAGCTAGCTAGCTCAAGCTCAAGCTAGCTAGCTAGCTCAAGTTCAAGCTAGCTAGCTAGCTCAAGCTCAAGCTAGCTAGCTCAAGCTCAAGCTAGCTAGCTCAAGCTCAAGCCAGCTAGCTCAAGCTCAAGCTCAAGCTAGCTAGCTAGCTCAAGCACAAGCTTGCTAGCTAGCTCAAGCTCAAGCTAGCTAGCTCAAGCTCAAGCTAGCTAGCTCAAGCTCAAGCTAGCTAGCTCAAGCTCAAGCTCAAGCTAGCTAGCTAGCTCAAGCACAAGCTTGCTAGCTAGCTCAAGCTCAAGCTAGCTAGCTCAAGCTCAAGCTAGCTAGCTCAAGCTCAAGCTAGCTAGCTAGCTCAAGCTCAAGCTCAAGCTAGCTAGCTCAAGCTCAAGCTCAAGCTAGCTAGCTGGCTCAAGCTCAAGCTAGCTAGCTAGCTCAAGCTCAAGCTAGCTAGCTAGCTCAAGCTCAAGCTAGCTAGCTCAAGCTCAAGCTCAAGCTAGCTAGCTAGCTCAAGCTAGCTAGCTAGCTCAAGCTCAAGCTAGCTAGCTAGCTCAAGTTCAAGCTAGCTAGCTAGCTCAAGCTCAAGCTAGCTAGCTAGCTCAAGCTCAAGCTAGCTAGCTCAAGCTCAAGCTAGCTAGCTCAAGCTCAAGCTAGCTAGCTAGCTCAAGCTCAAGCTCAAGCTAGCTAGCTCAAGCTCAAGCTCAAGCTAGCTAGCTAGCTCAAGCTCAAGCTAGCTAGCTAGCTCAAGCTCAAGCTAGCTAGCTAGCTCAAGTTCAAGCTAGCTAGCTAGCTCAAGCTCAAGCTAGCTAGCTCAAGCTCAAGCTAGCTAGCTCAAGCTCAAGCCAGCTAGCTCAAGCTCAAGCTCAAGCTAGCTAGCTAGCTCAAGCACAAGCTAGCTAGCTAGCTCAAGCTCAAGCTAGCTAGCTCAAGCTCAAGCTAGCTAGCTCAAGCTCAAGCTAGCTAGCTAGCTCAAGCTCAAGCTCAAGCTAGCTAGCTCAAGCTCAAGCTCAAGCTAGCTAGCTAGCTCAAGCTCAAGCTAGCTAGCTAGCTCAAGCTCAAGCTAGCTAGCTCAAGCTCAAGCTCAAGCTAGCTAGCTAGCTCAAGCTCAAGCTAGCTAGCTAGCTCAAGCTCAAGCTAGCTAGCTAGCTCAAGCTCAAGCTAGCTAGCTCAAGCTCAAGCTCAAGCTCAAGCTAGCTAGCTAGCTCAAGCTAGCTAGCTAGCTCAAGCTCAAGCTAGCTAGCTAGCTCAAGTTCAAGCTAGCTAGCTAGCTCAAGCTCAAGCTAGCTAGCTAGCTCAAGCTCAAGCTAGCTAGCTCAAGCTCAAGCTAGCTAGCTCAAGCTCAAGCTAGCTAGCTAGCTCAAGCTCAAGCTCAAGCTAGCTAGCTCAAGCTCAAGCTCAAGCTAGCTAGCTAGCTCAAGCTCAAGCTAGCTAGCTAGCTCAAGCTCAAGCTAGCTAGCTAGCTCAAGTTCAAGCTAGCTAGCTAGCTCAAGCTCAAGCTAGCTAGCTCAAGCTCAAGCTAGCTAGCTCAAACTCAAGCTAGCTAGCTAGCTCAAGTTCAAGCTAGCTAGCTAGCTCAAGCTCAAGCTAGCTAGCTAGCTCAAGCTCAAGCTAGCTAGCTCAAGCTCAAGCTAGCTAGCTCAAGCTCAAGCTAGCTAGCTAGCTCAAGCTCAAGCTCAAGCTAGCTAGCTCAAGCTCAAGCTCAAGCTAGCTAGCTAGCTCAAGCTCAAGCTAGCTAGCTAGCTCAAGCTCAAGCTAGCTAGCTAGCTCAAGTTCAAGCTAGCTAGCTAGCTCAAGCTCAAGCTAGCTAGCTCAAGCTCAAGCTAGCTAGCTCAAGCTCAAGCCAGCTAGCTCAAGCTCAAGCTCAAGCTAGCTAGCTAGCTCAAGCACAAGCTTGCTAGCTAGCTCAAGCTCAAGCTAGCTAGCTCAAGCTCAAGCTAGCTAGCTCAAGCTCAAGCTAGCTAGCTCAAGCTCAAGCTCAAGCTAGCTAGCTAGCTCAAGCACAAGCTTGCTAGCTAGCTCAAGCTCAAGCTAGCTAGCTCAAGCTCAAGCTAGCTAGCTCAAGCTCAAGCTAGCTAGCTAGCTCAAGCTCAAGCTCAAGCTAGCTAGCTCAAGCTCAAGCTCAAGCTAGCTAGCTAGCTCAAGCTCAAGCTAGCTAGCTAGCTCAAGCTCAAGCTAGCTAGCTAGCTCAAGCTCAAGCTAGCTAGCTCAAGCTCAAGCTCAAGCTAGCTAGCTAGCTCAAGCTAGCTAGCTAGCTCAAGCTCAAGCTAGCTAGCTAGCTCAAGTTCAAGCTAGCTAGCTAGCTCAAGCTCAAGCTAGCTAGCTAGCTCAAGCTCAAGCTATCTAGCTCAAGCTCAAGCTAGCTAGCTCAAGCTCAAGCTAGCTAGCTAGCTAGCTCAAGCTCAAGCTAGCTAGCTAGCTCAAGTTCAAGCTAGCTAGCTAGCTCAAGCTCAAGCTAGCTAGCTCAAGCTCAAGCTAGCTAGCTCAAGCTCAAGCCAGCTAGCTCAAGCTCAAGCTCAAGCTAGCTAGCTAGCTCAAGCTCAAGCTCAAGCTCAAGCTAGCTAGCTAGCTCAAGTTCAAGCTAGCTAGCTAGCTCAAGCTCAAGCTAGCTAGCTCAAGCTCAAGCTAGCTAGCTCAAGCTCAAGCCAGCTAGCTCAAGCTCAAGCTCAAGCTAGCTAGCTAGCTCAAGCTCAAGCTAGCTAGCTCAAGCTCAAGCTAGCTAGCTAGCTAGCTCAAGCTCAAGCTCAAGCTAGCTAGCTCAAGCTCAAGCTCAAGCTAGCTAGCTCAAGCTCAAGCTCAAGCTAGCTAGCTCAAGCTCAAGCTCAAGCTAGCTAGCTCAAGCCCAAGCTCAAGCTAGCTAGCTAGCTCAAGCTCAAGCTAGCTAGCTCAAGCTCAAGCTCAAGCTCAAGCTAGCTAGCTAGCTAGCTCAAGCTCAAGCTCAAGCTAGCTAGCTAGCTCAAGCTCAAGCTAGCTAGCTCAAGCTCAAGCTAGCTAGCTAGCTCAAGTTCAAGCTAGCTAGCTAGCTCAAGCTCAAGCTAGCTAGCTAGCTCAAGCTCAAGCTAGCTAGCTCAAGCTCAAGCTAGCTAGCTCAAGCTCAAGCTAGCTAGCTAGCTCAAGCTCAAGCTCAAGCTAGCTAGCTCAAGCTCAAGCTCAAGCTAGCTAGCTAGCTCAAGCTCAAGCTAGCTAGCTAGCTCAAGCTCAAGCTAGCTAGCTAGCTCAAGTTCAAGCTAGCTAGCTAGCTCAAGCTCAAGCTAGCTAGCTCAAGCTCAAGCTAGCTAGCTCAAACTCAAGCTAGCTAGCTAGCTCAAGTTCAAGCTAGCTAGCTAGCTCAAGCTCAAGCTAGCTAGCTAGCTCAAGCTCAAGCTAGCTAGCTCAAGCTCAAGCTAGCTAGCTCAAGCTCAAGCTAGCTAGCTAGCTCAAGCTCAAGCTCAAGCTAGCTAGCTCAAGCTCAAGCTCAAGCTAGCTAGCTAGCTCAAGCTCAAGCTAGCTAGCTAGCTCAAGCTCAAGCTAGCTAGCTAGCTCAAGTTCAAGCTAGCTAGCTAGGTCAAGCTCAAGCTAGCTAGCTCAAGCTCAAGCTAGCTAGCTCAAGCTCAAGCCAGCTAGCTCAAGCTCAAGCTCAAGCTAGCTAGCTAGCTCAAGCACAAGCTTGCTAGCTAGCTCAAGCTCAAGCTAGCTAGCTCAAGCTCAAGCTAGCTAGCTCAAGCTCAAGCTAGCTAGCTCAAGCTCAAGCTCAAGCTAGCTAGCTAGCTCAAGCACAAGCTTGCTAGCTAGCTCAAGCTCAAGCTAGCTAGCTCAAGCTCAAGCTAGCTAGCTCAAGCTCAAGCTAGCTAGCTAGCTCAAGCTCAAGCTCAAGCTAGCTAGCTCAAGCTCAAGCTCAAGCTAGCTAGCTAGCTCAAGCTCAAGCTAGCTAGCTAGCTCAAGCTCAAGCTAGCTAGCTAGCTCAAGCTCAAGCTAGCTAGCTCAAGCTCAAGCTCAAGCTAGCTAGCTAGCTCAAGCTAGCTAGCTAGCTCAAGCTCAAGCTAGCTAGCTAGCTCAAGTTCAAGCTAGCTAGCTAGCTCAAGCTCAAGCTAGCTAGCTAGCTCAAGCTCAAGCTAGCTAGCTCAAGCTCAAGCTAGCTAGCTCAAGCTCAAGCTAGCTAGCTAGCTCAAGCTCAAGCTCAAGCTAGCTAGCTCAAGCTCAAGCTCAAGCTAGCTAGCTAGCTCAAGCTCAAGCTAGCTAGCTAGCTCAAGCTCAAGCTAGCTAGCTAGCTCAAGTTCAAGCTAGCTAGCTAGCTCAAGCTCAAGCTAGCTAGCTCAAGCTCAAGCTAGCTAGCTCAAGCTCAAGCCAGCTAGCTCAAGCTCAAGCTCAAGCTAGCTAGCTAGCTCAAGCTCAAGCTCAAGCTAGCTAGCTAGCTCAAGTTCAAGCTAGCTAGCTAGCTCAAGCTCAAGCTAGCTAGCTCAAGCTCAAGCTAGCTAGCTCAAGCTCAAGCCAGCTAGCTCAAGCTCAATCTCAAGCTAGCTAGCTAGCTCAAGCTCAAGCTAGCTAGCTCAAGCTCAAGCTAGCTAGCTAGCTAGCTCAAGCTCAAGCTCAAGCTAGCTAGCTCAAGCTCAAGCTCAAGCTAGCTAGCTCAAGCTCAAGCTCAAGCTAGCTAGCTCAAGCTCAAGCTCAAGCTAGCTAGCTCAAGCTCAAGCTCAAGCTAGCTAGCTAGCTCAAGCTCAAGCTAGCTAGCTCAAGCTCAAGCTCAAGCTCAAGCTAGCTAGCTAGCTAGCTCAAGCTCAAGCTCAAGCTCAGCTAGCTAGCTAGCTCAAGCTCAAGCTAGCTAGCTCAAGCTCAAGCCAGCTAGCTCAAGCTCAAGCTCAAGCTAGCTAGCTAGCTCAAGCTCAAGCTAGCTAGCTCAAGCTCAAGCCAGCTAGCTCAAGCTCAAGCTCAAGCTCAAGCTAGCTAGCTAGCTCAAGCTCAAGCTAGATAGCTAGCTCAAGCTAGCTAGCTAGCTCAAGCTCAAGCTCAAGCTAGCTAGCTAGCTAGCTCAAGCTCAAGCTAGCTAGCTCAAGCTCAAGCCAGCTAGCTCAAGCTCAAGCTCAAGCTAGCTAGCTAGCTCAAGCTCAAGCTAGCTAGCTCAAGCTCAAGCTCAAGCGAGCTAGCTAGCTCAAGCTCAAGCTAGCTAGCTAGCTCAAGCTCAAGCTAGCTAACTCAAGCTAACTCAGCTAGCTCAAGCTAACTCAAGCTAGCTAAAGCTAACTCAAGCTAACTCAAGCTAACTCAAGCTAACTCAAGCTAGCTAAAGCTAACTCAAGCTAACTCAAGCTAACCCGAGCTAACTCAAGCTAGCTCAAGCTAACCCAAGCTAGCTAAAGCTAACTCAAGCTAACTCAAGCTAATTCAAGCTAACTCAAGCTAACTCAAGCTAACTCAAGCTAACTCAAGCTAGCTAAAGCTAACTCAAGCTAACTCAAGCTAACTCAAGCTAACCCGAGCTAACTCAAGCTAACTGAAGGTAGCTAAAGCTAGTTCAAGCTAACTCAAGCTAGCTAAAGCTAAGACAAGCTAACTCAAGCTAACTCAAGCTAACTCAAGCTAACTCAAGCTAACTCAAGCTAGTTCAAGCTAACTCAAGCTAACTCAAGCTAACTCAAGCTAGCTAAAGCTAACTCAAGCTAACTCAAGCTAACTCAAGCTAACCCGAGCTAACTCAAGCTAACTCAAGGTAGCTAAAGCTAGTTCAAGCTAACTCAAGCTAGCTAAAGCTAAGACAAGCTAACTCAAGCTAACTCAAGCTAACTCAAGCTAACTCAAGCTAACTCAAGCTAGTTCAAGCTAACTCAAGCTAGCTAAAGCTAACTCAAGCTAACTCAAGCTAACTCAAGCTAGCTCAAGCTAACTCAAGCTAGTTCAAGCTAACTCAAGCTAGCTAAAGCTAACTCAAGCTAACTCAAGCTAACTCAAGCTAACTCAAGCTAGCTAAAGCTAACTCAAGCTAACTCAAGCTAACCCGAGCTAACTCAAGCTAGCTCAAGCTAACCCAAGCTAGCTAAAGCTAACTCAAGCTAACTCAAGCTAATTCAAGCTAACTCAAGCTAACTCAAGCTAACTCAAGCTAACTCAAGCTAGCTAAAGCTAACTCAAGCTAACTCAAGCTAACTCAAGCTAACCCGAGCTAACTCAAGCTAACTCAAGGTAGCTAAAGCTAGTTCAAGCTAACTCAAGCTAGCTAAAGCTAAGACAAGCTAACTCAAGCTAACTCAAGCTAACTCAAGCTAACTCAAGCTAACTCAAGCTAACTCAAGCTAGCTAAAGCTAACTCAAGCTAACTCAAGCTAACTCAAGCTAACCCGAGCTAACTCAAGCTAACTCAAGGTAGCTAAAGCTAGTTCAAGCTAACTCAAGCTAGCTAAAGCTAAGACAAGCTAACTCAAGCTAACTCAAGCTAACTCAAGCTAACTCAAGCTAACTAAAGCTAGTTCAAGCTAACTCAAGCTAGCTAAAGCTAACTCAAGCTAACTCAAGCTAACTCAAGCTAGCTCAACTCAAGCTAGTTCAAGCTAACTCAAGCTAGCTAAAGCTAACTCAAGCTAACTCAAGCTAACTCAAGCTAACTCAAGCTAGCTAAAGCTAACTCAAGCTAACTCAAGCTAACCCGAGCTAACTCAAGCTAGCTCAAGCTAACCCAAGCTAGCTAAAGCTAACTCAAGCTAACTCAAGCTAATTCAAGCTAACTCAAGCTAACTCAAGCTAACTCAAGCTAACTCAAGCTAGCTAAAGCTAACTCAAGCTAACTCAAGCTAACTCAAGCTAACCCGAGCTAACTCAAGCTAACTCAAGGTAGCTAAAGCTAGTTCAAGCTAACTCAAGCTAGCTAAAGCTAAGACAAGCTAACTCAAGCTAACTCAAGCTAACTCAAGCTAACTCAAGCTAACTCAAGCTAACTCAAGCTAGTTCAAGCTAACTCAAGCTAACTCAAGCTAACTCAAGCTAGCTAAAGCTAACTCAAGCTAACTCAAGCTAACTCAAGCTAACCCGAGCTAACTCAAGCTAACTCAAGGTAGCTAAAGCTAGTTCAAGCTAGCTCAAGCTAGCTAAAGCTAAGACAAGCTAACTCAAGCTAACTCAAGCTAACTCAAGCTAACTCAAGCTAGTTCAAGCTAACTCAAGCTAGCTAAAGCTAACTCAAGCTAACTCAAGCTAACTCAAGCTAGCTCAAGCTAACTCAAGCTAGTTCAAGCTAACTCAAGCTAGCTAAAGCTAACTCAAGCTAACTCAAGCTAACTCAAGCTAGCTCAAGCTAACTCAAGCTAACTCAAGCTAACTCAAGCTAACCCGAGCTAACTCAAGCTAACTCAAGGTAGCTAAAGCTAGTTCAAGCTAGCTCAAGCTAGCTAAAGCTAAGACAAGCTAACTCAAGCTAACTCAAGCTAACTCAAGCTAACTCAAGCTAGTTCAAGCTAACTCAAGCTAGCTAAAGCTAACTCAAGCTAACTCAAGCTAACTCAAGCTAGCTCAAGCTAACTCAAGCTAGTTCAAGCTAACTCAAGCTAGCTAAAGCTAACTCAAGCTAACTCAAGCTAACTCAAGCTAGCTCAAGCTAACTCAAGCTAGTTCAAGCTAACTCAAGCTAGCTAAAGCTAACTCAAGCTAACTCAAGCTAACTCAAGCTAACTCAAGCTAGCTAAAGCTAACTCAAGCTAACTCAAGCTAACCCGAGCTAACTCAAGCTAGCTCAAGCTAACCCAAGCTAGCTAAAGCTAACTCAAGCTAACTCAAGCTAATTCAAGCTAACTCAAGCTAACTCAAGCTAACTCAAGCTAACTCAAGCTAGCTAAAGCTAACTCAAGCTAACTCAAGCTAACTCAAGCTAACCCGAGCTAACTCAAGCTAACTCAAGGTAGCTAAAGCTAGTTCAAGCTAACTCAAGCTAGCTAAAGCTAAGACAAGCTAACTCAAGCTAACTCAAGCTAACTCAAGCTAACTCAAGCTAACTCAAGCTAGTTCAAGCTAACTCAAGCTAACTCAAGCTAACTCAAGCTAGCTAAAGCTAACTCAAGCTAACTCAAGCTAACTCAAGCTAACCCGAGCTAACTCAAGCTAACTCAAGGTAGCTAAAGCTAGTTCAAGCTAGCTCAAGCTAGCTAAAGCTAAGACAAGCTAACTCAAGCTAACTCAAGCTAACTCAAGCTAGTTCAAGCTAACTCAAGCTAGCTAAAGCTAACTCAAGCTAACTCAAGCTAACTCAAGCTAGCTCAAGCTAACTCAAGCTAGTTCAAGCTAACTCAAGCTAGCTAAAGCTAACTCAAGCTAACTCAAGCTAACTCAAGCTAACTCAAGCTAGCTAAAGCTAACTCAAGCTAACTCAAGCTAACCCGAGCTAACTCAAGCTAGCTCAAGCTAACCCAAGCTAGCTAAAGCTAACTCAAGCTAACTCAAGCTAATTCAAGCTAACTCAAGCTAACTCAAGCTAACTCAAGCTAACTCAAGCTAGCTAAAGCTAACTCAAGCTAACTCAAGCTAACTCAAGCTAACCCGAGCTAACTCAAGCTAACTCAAGGTAGCTAAAGCTAGTTCAAGCTAACTCAAGCTAGCTAAAGCTAAGACAAGCTAACTCAAGCTAACTCAAGCTAACTCAAGCTAACTCAAGCTAACTCAAGCTAACTCAAGCTAGCTAAAGCTAACTCAAGCTAACTCAAGCTAACTCAAGCTAACCCGAGCTAACTCAAGCTAACTCAAGGTAGCTAAAGCTAGTTCAAGCTAACTCAAGCTAGCTAAAGCTAAGACAATCTAACTCAAGCTAACTCAAGCTAACTCAAGCTAACTCAAGCTAACTAAAGCTAGTTCAAGCTAACTCAAGCTAGCTAAAGCTAACTCAAGCTAACTCAAGCTAACTCAAGCTAGCTCAAGCTAACTCAAGCTAGTTCAAGCTAACTCAAGCTAGCTAAAGCTAACTCAAGCTAACTCAAGCTAACTCAAGCTAACTCAAGCTAGCTAAAGCTAACTCAAGCTAACTCAAGCTAACCCGAGCTAACTCAAGCTAGCTCAAGCTAACCCAAGCTAGCTAAAGCTAACTCAAGCTAACTCAAGCTAACTAAAGCTAGTTCAAGCTAACTCAAGCTAGCTAAAGCTAACTCAAGCTAACTCAAGCTAACTCAAGCTAGCTCAAGCTAACTCAAGCTAGTTCAAGCTAACTCAAGCTAGCTAAAGCTAACTCAAGCTAACTCAAGCTAACTCAAGCTAACTCAAGCTAGCTAAAGCTAACTCAAGCTAACTCAAGCTAACCCGAGCTAACTCAAGCTAGCTCAAGCTAACCCAAGCTAGCTAAAGCTAACTCAAGCTAACTCAAGCTAATTCAAGCTAACTCAAGCTAACTCAAGCTAACTCAAGCTAACTCAAGCTAGCTAAAGCTAACTCAAGCTAACTCAAGCTAACTCAAGCTAACCCGAGCTAACTCAAGCTAACTCAAGGTAGCTAAAGCTAGTTCAAGCTAACTCAAGCTAGCTAAAGCTAAGACAAGCTAACTCAAGCTAACTCAAGCTAACTCAAGCTAACTCAAGCTAACTCAAGCTAACTCAAGCTAGCTAAAGCTAACTCAAGCTAACTCAAGCTAACTCAAGCTAACCCGAGCTAACTCAAGCTAACTCAAGGTAGCTAAAGCTAGTTCAAGCTAACTCAAGCTAGCTAAAGCTAAGACAAGCTAACTCAAGCTAACTCAAGCTAACTCAAGCTAACTCAAGCTAACTAAAGCTAGTTCAAGCTAACTCAAGCTAGCTAAAGCTAACTCAAGCTAACTCAAGCTAACTCAAGCTAGCTCAAGCTAACTCAAGCTAGTTCAAGCTAACTCAAGCTAGCTAAAGCTAACTCAAGCTAACTCAAGCTAACTCAAGCTAACTCAAGCTAGCTAAAGCTAACTCAAGCTAACTCAAGCTAACCCGAGCTAACTCAAGCTAGCTCAAGCTAACCCAAGCTAGCTAAAGCTAACTCAAGCTAACTCAAGCTAATTCAAGCTAACTCAAGCTAACTCAAGCTAACTCAAGCTAACTCAAGCTAGCTAAAGCTAACTCAAGCTAACTCAAGCTAACTCAAGCTAACCCGAGCTAACTCAAGCTAACTCAAGGTAGCTAAAGCTAGTTCAAGCTAACTCAAGCTAGCTAAAGCTAAGACAAGCTAACTCAAGCTAACTCAAGCTAACTCAAGCTAACTCAAGCTAACTCAAGCTAACTCAAGCTAGTTCAAGCTAACTCAAGCTAACTCAAGCTAACTCAAGCTAGCTAAAGCTAACTCAAGCTAACTCAAGCTAACTCAAGCTAACCCGAGCTAACTCAAGCTAACTCAAGGTAGCTAAAGCTAGTTCAAGCTAGCTCAAGCTAGCTAAAGCTAAGACAAGCTAACTCAAGCTAACTCAAGCTAACTCAAGCTAACTCAAGCTAGTTCAAGCTAACTCAAGCTAGCTAAAGCTAACTCAAGCTAACTCAAGCTAACTCAAGCTAGCTCAAGCTAACTCAAGCTAGTTCAAGCTAACTCAAGCTAGCTAAAGCTAACTCAAGCTAACTCAAGCTAACTCAAGCTAGCTCAAGCTAACTCAAGCTAACTCAAGCTAACTCAAGCTAACCCGAGCTAACTCAAGCTAACTCAAGGTAGCTAAAGCTAGTTCAAGCTAGCTCAAGCTAGCTAAAGCTAAGACAAGCTAACTCAAGCTAACTCAAGCTAACTCAAGCTAACTCAAGCTAGTTCAAGCTAACTCAAGCTAGCTAAAGCTAACTCAAGCTAACTCAAGCTAACTCAAGCTAGCTCAAGCTAACTCAAGCTAGTTCAAGCTAACTCAAGCTAGCTAAAGCTAACTCAAGCTAACTCAAGCTAACTCAAGCTAGCTCAAGCTAACTCAAGCTAGTTCAAGCTAACTCAAGCTAGCTAAAGCTAACTCAAGCTAACTCAAGCTAACTCAAGCTAACTCAAGCTAGCTAAAGCTAACTCAAGCTAACTCAAGCTAACCCGAGCTAACTCAAGCTAGCTCAAGCTAACCCAAGCTAGCTAAAGCTAACTCAAGCTAACTCAAGCTAATTCAAGCTAACTCAAGCTAACTCAAGCTAACTCAAGCTAACTCAAGCTAGCTAAAGCTAACTCAAGCTAACTCAAGCTAACTCAAGCTAACCCGAGCTAACTCAAGCTAACTCAAGGTAGCTAAAGCTAGTTCAAGCTAACTCAAGCTAGCTAAAGCTAAGACAAGCTAACTCAAGCTAACTCAAGCTAACTCAAGCTAACTCAAGCTAACTCAAGCTAGTTCAAGCTAACTCAAGCTAACTCAAGCTAACTCAAGCTAGCTAAAGCTAACTCAAGCTAACTCAAGCTAACTCAAGCTAACCCGAGCTAACTCAAGCTAACTCAAGGTAGCTAAAGCTAGTTCAAGCTAGCTCAAGCTAGCTAAAGCTAAGACAAGCTAACTCAAGCTAACTCAAGCTAACTCAAGCTAGTTCAAGCTAACTCAAGCTAGCTAAAGCTAACTCAAGCTAACTCAAGCTAACTCAAGCTAGCTCAAGCTAACTCAAGCTAGTTCAAGCTAACTCAAGCTAGCTAAAGCTAACTCAAGCTAACTCAAGCTAACTCAAGCTAACTCAAGCTAGCTAAAGCTAACTCAAGCTAACTCAAGCTAACCCGAGCTAACTCAAGCTAGCTCAAGCTAACCCAAGCTAGCTAAAGCTAACTCAAGCTAACTCAAGCTAATTCAAGCTAACTCAAGCTAACTCAAGCTAACTCAAGCTAACTCAAGCTAGCTAAAGCTAACTCAAGCTAACTCAAGCTAACTCAAGCTAACCCGAGCTAACTCAAGCTAACTCAAGGTAGCTAAAGCTAGTTCAAGCTAACTCAAGCTAGCTAAAGCTAAGACAAGCTAACTCAAGCTAACTCAAGCTAACTCAAGCTAACTCAAGCTAACTCAAGCTAACTCAAGCTAGTTCAAGCTAACTCAAGCTAACTCAAGCTAACTCAAGCTAGCTAAAGCTAACTCAAGCTAACTCAAGCTAACTCAAGCTAACCCGAGCTAACTCAAGCTAACTCAAGGTAGCTAAAGCTAGTTCAAGCTAACTCAAGCTAGCTAAAGCTAAGACAAGCTAACTCAAGCTAACTCAAGCTAACTCAAGCTAACTCAAGCTAACTAAAGCTAGTTCAAGCTAACTCAAGCTAGCTAAAGCTAACTCAAGCTAACTCAAGCTAACTCAAGCTAGCTCAAGCTAACTCAAGCTAGTTCAAGCTAACTCAAGCTAGCTAAAGCTAACTCAAGCTAACTCAAGCTAACTCAAGCTAACTCAAGCTAGCTAAAGCTAACTCAAGCTAACTCAAGCTAACCCGAGCTAACTCAAGCTAGCTCAAGCTAACCCAAGCTAGCTAAAGCTAACTCAAGCTAACTCAAGCTAATTCAAGCTAACTCAAGCTAACTCAAGCTAACTCAAGCTAACTCAAGCTAGCTAAAGCTAACTCAAGCTAACTCAAGCTAACTCAAGCTAACCCGAGCTAACTCAAGCTAACTCAAGGTAGCTAAAGCTAGTTCAAGCTAACTCAAGCTAGCTAAAGCTAAGACAAGCTAACTCAAGCTAACTCAAGCTAACTCAAGCTAACTCAAGCTAACTCAAGCTAACTCAAGCTAGTTCAAGCTAACTCAAGCTAACTCAAGCTAACTCAAGCTAGCTAAAGCTAACTCAAGCTAACTCAAGCTAACTCAAGCTAACCCGAGCTAACTCAAGCTAACTCAAGGTAGCTAAAGCTAGTTCAAGCTAACTCAAGCTAGCTAAAGCTAAGACAAGCTAACTCAAGCTAACTCAAGCTAACTCAAGCTAACTCAAGCTAACTAAAGCTAGTTCAAGCTAACTCAAGCTAGCTAAAGCTAACTCAAGCTAACTCAAGCTAACTCAAGCTAGCTCAAGCTAACTCAAGCTAGTTCAAGCTAACTCAAGCTAGCTAAAGCTAACTCAAGCTAACTCAAGCTAACTCAAGCTAACTCAAGCTAGCTAAAGCTAACTCAAGCTAACTCAAGCTAACCCGAGCTAACTCAAGCTAGCTCAAGCTAACCCAAGCTAGCTAAAGCTAACTCAAGCTAACTCAAGCTAATTCAAGCTAACTCAAGCTAACTCAAGCTAACTCAAGCTAACTCAAGCTAGCTAAAGCTAACTCAAGCTAACTCAAGCTAACTCAAGCTAACCCGAGCTAACTCAAGCTAACTCAAGGTAGCTAAAGCTAGTTCAAGCTAACTCAAGCTAGCTAAAGCTAAGACAAGCTAACTCAAGCTAACTCAAGCTAACTCAAGCTAACTCAAGCTAACTCAAGCTAGTTCAAGCTAA
>NW_027450408.1:0-2500 GCF_964194025.1 Convolutriloba macropyga | reverse complement strand
TTCCATGACCACCGTCCTGCTGTCAGTATCAATCAACACCTTTTGTGGTGACTCATGAGCAAGTAGTTAGGCGCCTTAACCCAACTTTTGGTTCATCCCACATCGCCGGTTCTGCTTACCAAAAGCGGCCCACAAAAAGCTTGCATTCATAGTCCAAGTGCAATTAAGTCACAAGGACATCTCACCGATTTATAGTTTGAGAATAGGTGAAGGAAAAATTTTCCCCCATTCCTCTAATCATTCGCTTTAACCGATGAAATTGCTTTGCGAAGATTTTTCAATCTTGCTCAAGCTTTTGCTATCCTGAGGGAAACTTCGGAGGAAACCAGCTACTAGATGGTTCGATTAGTCTTTCGCCCCTATGCTCAGGTCAGACGATCGATTTGCACGTCAGAACCGCTTCGGGCTTCCACCATGGTTTCCCGTGGCTTCGCCCTGCCCAAGCATAGATCACCATCTTTCGGGTCGTGTGCTACTTGCTCTGGATCAGTCATGCAATAAGAGCAAAACCGTCCGTGGTTGCGGGACACCGAATCGGCGCCCTCACCACACAAAGTAGTGCAATTCATAAAAATTACACTGTTCACTTTCATTTCGCGTGTGCGCTTTCAATGAGCGACAACACTTGCAAGCAACTCACACTCCTTGGTCCGTGTTTCAAGACGGGCTGTAGAGAGCATTGAATAGGAAGTTGAGGTCAGACAGGCAATCAAGATCAATTTATCTCATTTTGTTTAGAATCAACAAGAAGAATTCCGAGGAAAACTTCTGCTCGATTCATTAACAAGATTTGCCAAAAGACGACAACTACACTACTCGGTAGCCGAGAATATAATATCAAGGCATTGAGTATGGTAACGCTCACTCCAGTTCCCCTTCAACAGTTTCACGTACTTTTCACTCTCTCTTCAAGTGCTTTTCAACTTTCCCTCACGGTACTTGTTTACTATCGGTCTCGCTTTATAATTAGCTTTTGGAGAGACATATCTCCAGCTTCGAGTTGCACTTTCAAACAACTCTACTCATAGGAATGAGCCATTATGACTGGTATCGAAAATGACCTTTACAGGATTTTCACCTTCTTTGATGCTACTTTCCAGTAGACATCAGGACAAATTCACCAGTCTAGCATCAAACCATACCGGACACCGAGAAATGTTGCCATTTCTCTTCCCGATGAGCTTTTCCCTGTTCATTCGCCATTACTAAGGGATTCTCAGTTGATTTCTTTTCCTCCCCTTACTGATATGCTTAAGTTAAGGGGGTTCTCTCGCCCAATTCAGGTTATGTAGTTGATTGTCTCTTAATTGGTTCACTGACCAATATGAGACAGAAACCGATTCAGCAGTTTTGTTCGCTACTACTATCAAACACAGGTCGAAGTTTCCATTCAGTCATTAATTCCAACTTTCAAATGTTGTTGTTTCAGCTTTCGCTTACTAGAAGCAACATAATACTCGCTGCAATACAGACCTCGGGAAACCCTCACCGTGAATAAGGTTCACTCACATATTTCACTACATTTTGCGTGGGATTGGAGATGAGGCTACTCGTTCTTGCTCAGTACTAGGCTGAAAATTAACGAAACTTCGTTACAAACGTTCACATGTTGATGTTTCCGCTTTCGCGTACTCGAAACAACATAATACTAGTCTTTGTAATTTAGTTTCATAATTTCAACTGTTCTCATGCAGAATTTTTGCTCATTCTTATCCCAAATTTTGACCTGGCTACTAGTTACACTCCTTGTACTTATTGCAAAATGACCACAAATTTCAACAGCTTTCACATGTTGCTGTTTCGGCTTTCGCTTACTACAGTCAACATAATACTCGTTGCAAAATAAGTGCTCGGCATCTGCAATTTTCCAAAGACGAAGTTTCGCCAGTTCAATTTTCGCTCGCCAATTATGGCTACTAATTCACACGGTACTGAGCTCAACAACATTAAATTTGTTCAGCAAGACTTTCACATGTTGATGTTTTGGCTTTCGCCTACTAGAAGCAACATAATACTCGTCTTGTTAGCTCATTCAATGAGAATAGCTTTTCCCGTTGAGAATTTTTGCCTTCAATTGGCGTTGTAGTGAGTTTGGCTACTCAGATCACCAAATACTTGTGACAATTCGAACCAGAAATGTTTTCAATTTTCACATGCTGATGTTTCGGATTCAACCTACTAGAAGCAGCATAATACTTGTATTCAACAATTTCTGTATCAAATCCCAGTTTTCTCTGGTGCATCTTTGCCAAACTATTCCAAACTGCCTGAGTCTGAATACCAATTACAGGTACTAGTAAATGCACGTTACTAAGGACTATATAGTTCTAGGTTACTGTACACAACGACGTTCACATGTTGATGTTTCAGCTGCCGCTTACTAGAAACAACATAATACTTATCGTGCATACCTTTCCATAACTTGTCCTTTTCAGATGCATTAGTTTCCCTTTGTCTTGGCTTCTACAGTCAGACTGGCTACTAGTAACAGCACAGTACT
>NW_027450407.1:0-34486 GCF_964194025.1 Convolutriloba macropyga | reverse complement strand
CCACCCGAGGGGCCAAGTATGCTGTCCACTCGTGGCTGCGTTTTCTGTCCCACGCTCTCAACCTGCAGGTCAGCATCCCCCCCCCCCCCCCCCCCCTTCCATTTTTGTTTTGAAATCATCACTTGAGGGCTCGCTGCTTGGTTATCTTCCCTTGCGTCCTGTCCTGTGCATTGAAGTTCCGGAACAGATACTTCCCACCCGAGCCCAGTCCCCACAAAACGCTGCAGCTGAGCCCCTGTGACTTCTGCTTGTCGTCGCCCGCGTAGCACTTGCTCAAGGAGGAAGTGCGGCAGGGCCGCGAGCCTGCAGCTCCCGGGGAGGGGGGAGCGGCAGGCCAGGAGCCAGGGGCGCGGCAAGCCTGGGAGGTGGATGGGGGAGGGCCCGTACAGCCGCGGGATCACGGTGCCGCGGCAGAGCACGGCAATGGTGGGGCAGAGGGGGCAGGAGGCCCGCCTCCAGGTGCTGGGCAGGTGGAGCACCAGGGCGAGCATGCAGAGCCTGCGGCAGCTGCACAGCATGTACAGTCTTTGCCTCCTGCCGATGCCCCATACAGTCGACTTCTGCTACCTCAACTCTCCGGCTCGGAAGCCACTGTCCCGCGCTCTGTCTGTGTCATCCGTCCATGAATTTGTTGCTCTGTCCCTTCTATCCGTCTGGCGCTATGTAGCCATCTGCCCTGTCATCTTACCCTACGTATTTGCATGAAATCGAGCTGTGTGTGTTGTGTGTGAGCCGTCTTCGTCTGCGAGTCTGCCGGTCTGTGTGGCAACCTTTGTCTTCTTGCGTGTCTGTGCGACTGAAGTGAGCTTGTGCTTGTCCGATATGCAGAACCAACTGGGCACAGAAGATCAGCCGCACGGGTGGGGATTGGCTGTGGCTGAGGCGATAAGTCAACGCGTCAACGGGATGGAAATCCGCCTGCGGCTTGCCCTCGCTGCTTCTGCCAGCGTTGGTCTCCTTGCAGGCATCCATGGCGGGGTGTTGCTCCTGCCGCTGGCCATGGGCCGAGGGATGATGGGTCTTCTAGGGGCGCCGTCCCGGGGCCATGACATGTATGCATTCCTGCTGGGGCTGTACCTGCTCTATGCCGCCTCACGGGCCTGCCGGGCACTGTGTGCTGCACTCAGCAGTAGGGACGTCGCGACTGCCCTCCGGCAGGGCATGCGCCGAGCAAAGCTGGTGGCGCAGGTGCGAGGGGCAACGACACTGCGGCAGGCCGTGTCCATGCTATCCTGGTCTCCGTCCCTCGTTCGATCCACTTTCCCCTCGCCTGTTCGGCTGTCCACTCCGGATTTTCTGCGGTCGTGTTGCCGCTGCTCTTTACTCCTCACCCCCTTGCTCCTTAGAAGAGATGGGGACCGCAGCTGGGCCCTGAGCCGGTGTCTCGAGCGATAACCTCAACAACGCCCTCCCCCTAATCCCATGCCTCGCCCTCTGTTTTTCAGGCTCTCAGGCGCGTTGAGGCAATGATTGCCAGGTGCTCACTTTACAATTTCACTGTGCCTGCAGGCCTCGCTCCTCTTTGGTGCTGTGGTCGGGGCTTGCCCCCTCATGCTGGGCATGCTGCTCGAGCTGCTGCTGCGCCCCATGAAGATGCCTGCCGACCGCAGCCCCATCGTTTTCCTCTACCAGGACTGGCTGCTTGGCCTCCTGTGCCTCAAGCTGTGGCACCGCTCTGTCACCGTCACCCCGTGGCCTGAGCCGAACCGCCCTCAGGGGGCTGACCGCCCTCCGGCCGCTGGCGCTGCAGATGAGCCTGCGCCTGTGGCTAACAACCTGCAGCTGCCTGTTCCTCAGCAAGAGGGCGGCAATGGGGTGCATCGACAACCTGTACAGCAACAGGACCTCCAGCAATACTGGCAGGAGGCATTCGCGCGCCTCCATGCTGGAGGCATGGACGAGCCGACGCTGGCGCACGCGTGGGAGGGCATTGCCCGCCCTCTGCTGCTGAACCTTTCCACGGCCCTGGCACTGCCCTATGCGCTCTCCCGGGCCCTTATCCCAGCCCTCGGGCTGCTGCCGCCGCAGCTGATCCCCCCCTTGCAACTGTATGCATACCACTTCGCCCTGGCTGCAATGCTTCTGTGGATCGGCTCGATGCGCCTCAAGGGCTGGACAGTGACTATTCACGACACCATCAGGGATCAGAGGTGCTTTCCCTGCCTTCCTGGTCCACTCATCCGTGGCCCATGCCCTTCCCCTGTACTCTTTGCCTATCCCCTGTGTCAAACCCCGGTCCCAAGCCCTCTCTCCCATCCCCATCCCTCCGCCGACCGGTGCCCCTCTCAGTCTTTCTTGTCTCGTCCCCGCCCCCGGTTCCGTTGCCCTGTCTCGGTTCCTCGTCCATCTCTCCTGGTCCCCTCCCTTAACTCCATCTCACAACCCCTCTGCTGCCCCGTCCCCTTGACCCTTCCCCTTCCCGCACTCCATCCCCTCCTCCTTTGTCTTCTTCGACTCAACCCCATGGGATGCCCTTGCCGCCCCCTCTCCCTTGCCTCGTCCCGTGGTACCCTTTGCACTCCCTCTCCCTTGCCACGTCCCCATCCCTCGCCCCGGCCATGGAAACCGCAGCCTGGATCTCTGTCCCTGTCCTCTCCCTCTCCCAAAAACCCCTCCCCATCCGTTAGCTTGCCCGTGTCGTGCAGGCACCCCCACGCCCCTCCCTGACTTGCACGTCGCTGGCCCTCACCTGCGCTTGCCAGGTACCTCATCGGCCAGAAACTCAACAACTTCAAGGCAGACAGAGCCGCGCCTGAGGAACCGGAAGAGGGGGAGGAAGCACAGGCTGCGGTGTTGCCGGAGGACCCCACCCCGGCAGTCAGGGACTGAGGACTGTGATGTCTTCTGGCCATTCCCGGCAAAGATACTGATAGCTAGGAGGCCAGCCCCAATCGTGTGCTGGAGTGATAAGGGTCCGCCCCCGCCCCCGCCCCCCGCCCCCGGCCCCCGCCCCCGCCACGCCATTCATTCTCCTCGCTCGCACCCGGCCAGGCTTCGCCCCCAGCGGAGGGCCCGGTGATGGACAGCCGGCATTGTTGTGAGGTCTCAGTGCCACCCAAGTAGGCCACCACACACTGGAGGGAGGGAGTGCGGCAGCATACTGTTCACTGCTGCCGTAGCCCTGATCGACACTCTGCAGGCACCTTTGCAGGGGTGTGTGCGCAAAGAGTAAAACATCCCCTCGAGTGCGACGCGACGGCCACTCGATGGCCGTCACTAACAGTGATCTACCGTCTCTATCATCCCTGTGGCGGGGCATGGACCGCCGAGGAGGGTGGGTCGAGGTTTTAGCAGGCAGAGCAGCTGCGGCTGTGAGAGACAAAGAATTATGGTGCTGCAAGAACTGCCCGGCGCTTCGAGAATGCATGCAATGCCTGGTTGAGGCTCTGTATCAAGAGCCCGAGAGTCGCTGCATCGAATGTTGTGCGGACACCTCGCTGCACGATGTACGTTGTCACCGGTCTTTGTCATGTAATTTGATGAGACATATGCTGAGTTCGTACACCACAAAAGGCTGGAAAGGGCTGGGAGACATGAGAGGGACGCCCGGGGGGTTGGGGGGCAGGCACTAACACGACTCAGAGGAGAGTGTAAGTTTCAGGACAGAACAAATGATGACCGTCACCTGACAGCCATTGGAAAACACTGCATGCACTATGGCAGTGCTACGCTGCAGCAGGGGGCGATGGAGTGCGAGATAGGCCTGTCATACGCAAGTTGGCGATCTTTCAGGACGTCAACAACTCAAGAGCTCAGGGACAACGGGGCCGGTAGCAGCGGCCGGCCTCATATAGCAGACACAATATCGATGCAGGCTCTGTGGACTGCAATACTCTTGATCAGTGCCTGCTAACACATGTCATGGCTGCGGTTCAGATGTGATTCAGGCTTGGCACGAGGGCGAAAGCCCATTGGCCATTCAAGACATTCGCAGGGTCTTGCACAGCTGCCAACTCCTGTACCCATCACATCGCCTGATATGTCATGATATCAGAACCGCGCAGTTGTTGTGAACTGTGGAGTCCTCATCCACGACGCTGCAGTACAGAACGAGTACGGTACCTAGGTGCCCTTCTGGTACGATTAGGGTCATCTAGGTCGGGGGTGCCTGCGGTGTAGTTGTGCTGCGATCTATGACACGACAGAAGAGTGTACCCACATATTTGAAGAGTGAGGGTACCCTCCCTAGGGTGCCCCCGGCCAGATGCCCTCCGTCGGCCAGGGCCCAGGCAGACAGGAACGGCACGAAGGAGTAGGGTCGGGTAGGTAGGGTACCCTACCCGCACATGTAAACAATTCCCAGGATGTATATTCTTTTCCCGTACGACGTGATTACACGGCTACTGCAAGGTGACACTCCAGTGTACCGTGCGCGCGCGTCACTACAGTAGTTCCCTCATCCTTGAATCACGGGGAGGGGCTAGATGAACAGGGGCAGATGCTCGTTGACATGATGCCTGATTCCCGATATTCGTATCAGAATGACTCTGATTCAATATCTACTGCTATCTACGCGGAAAGGGGCAGCTAAGATCTACCAGGCATGAATGTTTTTAATATTTTGCGGATACAAGTTACAACCCCCCCCCCCCCCCCCCGCACACACACACGCTCTCGTCGCCGATGCTACGTCGGCGGCACCCCAACGGCCCCGCCGATGGGCCCCTCTGTCGCCCCTGGTGGCGATGGCCTTGACTCTCCACGGAATTGACGGAATCCCCACGGACTTCAAGTCCTATCGAATGAGCCTACGCCCCAACGGGTAGGGTTGGCCTCTGGGTCCGGTTCCGGGACCGGGCCTTCGGCCATGTGCCGGGGCTTTATGCGGGGGCTTTGCCCCCGCCTAAACGGGTCTTTTTAGTGGGTTAAACTCCCACACTACCGTAGCGGTTTCGGCCGCCGGTGCCTACAGCCAGCTCCGGGGTCCCCCGGATGCTCCATAACGGGTGCCGAAAGGCATGGCCAGGGGTTTTTTGACCTTCCTCCCCGGGGGTGAAAAAAAAAAAAAACAAGTTACAACTGATTTTCAATATACTCACGTACCGTACATGATTGATCGGTACGACGAATACGCGAATATGACATGTAACTACGTGCTAGTTGATCGCCACATTTTTTTTTACACCCCCGGGCAGGTGAAGGTAGAGAACCCGGCCTGCCTGGCCATGTCTTTCGACACCCGTTCTGGCACACCCAGTGCATCGCCACATATTATCCAAGCGCAGCGAGGATGGTGGATGGTGCGCAGCAGCACCGGAGCGGAGCGTTCAGAGCTTCAGGCTTTCAGGTACGTGTTGTAAACCTATAATAGGGGGCCGGACAAATTTTCTGGACCGTCCAATCAAAATCGGGCGGTTGTAAATATGCCAAGGTATAGTGAATTATTCCTATCATAGATGGTGCAAACGTTCTTGCTGTCGGGAAATTAAAAGATGTGTAAAAAGATAGGAACCGTCCGATGACATAATACGGCCGGCATGCCGTCCGATCACTCAAAAGCCGGCCGTACGTACTACATGTGATAGGCACGGTTTGTACGAGTACGCGTATAGTACGAGCTAGGTACGTACCATTGCACCATCCGCAGCCTAGCGCTCGCCCAATTAGGGCAAGTTGCCCTCGTATGTATGTATGTATGTAATATAGGATATCGTTACTATCTACTACACGCCATGTAGATAGACCAGGTGAAAGGCGCTGAGGCTCACAGAACCATTTATAAAGTTAGTTTCTGAAATTGTGCACAAGCCGGTTGAGGCATATATATCCCCACTTGTCCAAACTTATTCATACATGGATACTATCTACTACAATACACGAGTACCATCCATGAGTTAACGCTGGACCCAAAAAAAAGCCAAAAGGAGGTGTAAAAATCCGAAATGTTGACCACAGGTCCAACGACATGTAAGTTAGACCAGCTCTGGTGGTCCAAACTGGAGCATATGCTTACTTTGGACACATGCAATGGTGTATAAGAATAGAACCTGATAGAACGTCGTAAACATTTCCGCATTCTCATTTATGAATCTTCGACTATCAAATTATATTTCGCTCAATTTGGCACCTCTCTCTCTCTCTCTATCTCTCTCTCAGCTCTCTCTCTCTCTCTCTCTCTCTCTCTCTCTCGCTCAATTTGGACATTTGGACACCATATGGATGGGGAGTGGCCGGGGACACCTCTTCAACTATAAACACCTCTGTCTGTCGTGTCTGTCGTCTGACATATACTCGTGTAGTCACGCTAGTCACTCTACTATACCTAGCTAGCTAGCTGTGTGGCTGCCCTCTCGCATGTAACCAACCTCTCACCTACTGTAGCTAGCTAGAGGTACGAGTAGTATACAATAAATAACGAAAAAAGTTTTCAGTTTCCAAGCACATAAATGTATAGTAATATCCTAAAATACAGGATAGATGATAGATAACAGGGCTAAGTGAATTAGGCGGGTGTGCGAAAGTTACCTGGTTTAGGTCGCCCCCCCCCTCTCGGATTTGGCCCCCCCCCCCCCCCCCAGCAATTACAGCAACGACCAATGTACATTGTTAAGTACTGGGACAAGGCAACTCGAGATGCAATGTGTACTGAATGCATAGGACTAAAGGACTGAACTGTTGGCAAAACATCATGAATGGTTACACGGCGGAACAAGCCGAGCCATGAGGCATAAGCTATGACAATTGCAGAGGCCCAAGGCCCTGCTGAATCCTCTACCCCTCCCCTGCCAACTCCCGGGACAAATCTGGTGCATAAATCATGGTTTTCGGTACCGACTACCGTCGGGAACTTCGTATTCTTAGGTCCGTGGCCTCTAGGAGCATGTTTGGTATGCCTGCCAAGCATCGACCGCAGGCTACATGTCAATGTCAACCGTGGCCGGGGACATATGTACTGTATAAACTACTGGGGATGAGGTGAGAAAACTAGGGGAGAAAGTACCCCGTGTGAGAAAATTGCCCCCCCCCCCCCCCCCCCCCGGATTCTGAGGAAAATTGCGACCTAAACCAGGTAACTTTCGCACACCCGCCTTATTATTGTTGCATATTTATATCGTTTTGACCTAGGTACGTTGCTCTTTCAGAAAACCGACTGGCAATTGGCTTACCCGGCCGGCGTCACACATGAGATCATGCATGCCTGGAAAGCTTGTGATCGCGCGAATATCCGGCGCAGGGCTTCCACTTGTCTGAGTAGAATCTAGAAGTCCTCCGGCACCTGTTCGATTCGGATCCGATATGCTTGTACGGACTATCCTTATCCTTGAAAAGTAAATCTCCAGGAGATCTTGCAAATACATCTGAGTTCTGAGCGCTGTTGATCTAGTACGGTAAGTCGGTAACTGAAGTACCCTAGTGGAGGTAGGGTACCTTTTTACTTGTACCCTAGCTAGGGTGACGAGGTAATTACACGGGGAGGGTGCAGCCTCACAGCTAGAGAGAGGACACACCCTAGGGTACCTACTAGGGTAGGGTACTTACTTTTGAAAACTACAAAACGATACGCGATACGCGCATATGGCCAGGCAGCCGGCAGGTATGTATTATCAATGTACCACCTGGCTCTACCTAGCTGCTACCTGGTTGTAGGTACCCTACGGCCTACCCTACCTAGCTGCCCGGGCGGGGACCTGCCCGCACCTTCGCCCGGCCTGCCGGGTGAAGCAAAAACAGGCCGGGCCGGGAATCTACATGGCGCACGTCATTGATTGTTACGTAACATGACGTACTACTTTCGATCGGGGCCTACATCGTAATTCGTACTACTCGTACGGTAGGGTAGGTACTCGTAGGGTACCCCAGCTAATACGAACAAATCAACCCACAAAAGTTTACCAGCTGAGTAGTGACGTACTAGGCTACTCGTAATTAGGGATAGGTACCCTACCTACTGTATCTCCTACGTGCATATTGATTATTGTTGCATGTGATAGGTTCAGTACGAGTACATCCAAATGTGAGAGGTCAGCCGACCGGTCAGGTACCCTATCCTACCTACTTTTCATGCATATTTGATAGCGATATAACATATAATAGAAGTCGCTTCGCGACGAACCCCTTCGGGTTCGGGGGTGAACGGGCAGAGTACGAGTACAGATACCACGACTATAGAGATAGTAAGCTACGAGTGTATGTAGTACTAGTGCTAGTACACATTCAGTTCGCCGTATACGCGGTGTAGAGCACACGCACACACACACACACACACACACACACACACACACACACACGGACGTATAAAAAACACACACACACACACACACACACACACACACACATAAATATACGCACACACACGCGCGCGCAGTAGTCACACACCCGCACACTCACACGCACACACACACAGTAAGTCAGTAACGCACGCACGCACGCACGTCGCACGTCGCACACGCACACGCACACACACACACACACACACACACACACAGTACACACACACACACACACACACACACACACAGGCGCGGGCGTCTGGCGGGGGCATGAAACGTCCCCCAATACACCCACCCGCGCGCCAACACTGAACAACTGAAGACTCCCCATGACTGCACCACCGCCATGCCGCCACCGCCACCACCACCGCCGTGACCGCCATAAAATTGCCACCGCCACCGCCACCGCCACCGCCACCGCCACCGCCACCGCCACCGCCGCCACCGCCCACCGCCCACCGCCGCCACCAAATGTTTGCCATGGGTGTGATAGTAGGGATAGAGGAATCAGGGGGGAGGGGTTGCATAAAAAGGAGGTCGGGACAGATGTAAAGGAGGGGGGGTGCACGTCAGCGAGGGGAACGGCAAGGGCTCCAGCTGCAAAATTCTGCAGCTACAGTGAGACAGGCAGGGGAGGGCTGCAGCTGCAGAATTTTGCACCTGCAGTGAGACAGGAAAGGTGCGGGGGGCTGCAGCTGCAGAGCTCTACAACCGCAGTGAGACGGGAAGGGGGGGGGGGGGGGCTGCAGCTGCCTGCAGCTGCAGTGAGACGGGAAGGGCGGGCTGCAGCTGCAGACTGTTGCAGCTGCAGTGAGACAGGAAACGCGGCCTGCAGCAACAGAATTCTGCAGCTACAGTGAGACAGGAAGGGGAGGGCTCCAGCTGCAGACTTTTGCAGCCGCAGCGAGGGGAACGGCAAGGGCTCCAGCTGCAAAACTCTGCAGCTACAGTGAGACAGGCAGGGGAGGGCTGCAGCTGCAGAATTCTGCACCTGCAGTGAGACAGGAAAGGTGCTGGGGCTGCAGCTGCAGAGCTCTACAGCCGCAGTGAGACGGGAAGGGGGGGGAGGTGCACCTGCAGAATTCTGCAGCTGCAGTGAGACGGGAAAGGGGGGCTGCAGCTGCAGACTTTTGCAGCCGCAGCGAGGGGAACGGCGAGGGCTGCAGCTGCAGAATTCTGCAGCTACAGTGAGACAGGGAAGGGGAGGGCTGCAGCTGCACAATCCGGGTACCCTACCTACTTACCTGCCCTGGCCGCCTGGGTGGCCCCCTGATTTCTAGCTGTGCGGCTGCATTCTGGCAACGAACCTATCCACCTGCCCAGTGCCCTGTACCACCTGGCCGGCTGTACGGAATCAGCGGAATACAGTATACGCTCGCGGTACGACATAATCTCGTGGTACGTAAGACCACGTGTACGTACTCATTGTGTATATATATGCGCACGGACGGACGGACGGACGGACGGACGGACGACGGACACACACACACACACACACAAATAAACACCCCAACAACCCCGAAGGGGTAACAACGAAAGGGATCTGTCAGCGAAGTAAACCCCCTAAACTAAGCTACCCTCCTATTGTAGAGGTACGTCGTACTCAGCTGACTGCATGGTTGGAAGAACAGGAAGATACGAGGAAATACTTTTTTTAATTAAAAAAAATATACACTGCAGTCGTAGTGGTAATATCTGGTACAGTACTCGTATCTCGTAATATATCAGCAGGATACTCGTACGAGTACTGTAGAAACACCAACATCAATCATCATCATGCCTCGGCGGTGCAGCTCACGTAATCACGTAATAGACACTACTGTACTCGTACCTCCTGCTGGTACTGTACCGAAACTACCGATACCTGCAGCCAAACATGTACACCTCACATACATGGCCAGGATCCGCTCGTACACGTATTTTAACCGAAATACGATATCGCATCTTTTGGTGCACCACATGTGTCCATCCAATGATGTAGCGATACCATCATGGCGTTTTTTTTTTCAAAAAAATGCATCCCGCCATCCCCTAAAATATTGTCCCCTCGATAGATACCTGGGTAGGGTACCCTAGGTACGTAGCTACGAGGGGCTACGAGTAGATAGTGCGCATAAGCACTAGGCAGCCTGCATAAACGGGGCTACAAATAAATAGCGACACAGGTACCTAACCTCTAGCTAGGTAGGGGATACCCGGGTACCTACGTGTTGGCATTCTTTATTCATGAGCCAGCTTAGTAGGCGAGTGTTCCTCTAGGCTTGCATCCTTTGTTCATGAGTCATCTTTTAAAATACACTAGGTACTGTTACTCGTACAGTAGGGATAGGCGCCTACAGTAGGGATGGGCGCCTACAGTAGCGATAGGCACCGGTCCCCACCCCCCGGCCGGCCGGGCAGGATCGACAGTTGTAGGCTAGACGCCCCCTGCTGACGGCCCGCACACCCCCAGCGTTGTATATGTAGCGCCATGTACACGTACACACTGGGTGTTGTAAGGTACACATCCCCACCAGCATTAGGCTCTAGAGTCTCTAGAGAGACACAGTGAACGCAACAAGTACAGAGCCCCCCGCGAGGGATATATGCCCCTGATATGCCGGGTTTATTTATCCCTACCCCTACCCTGCCGACCTTGCCCCCCAGGCCCCGGTCCTCCTGTAACCATCCCGTCACCCCTACCCTGCCGGCCTGTCCGTGCATGCGCACTGAAAGCAGGAGGGTAGGTAGCTTCCACAATGATGACTGACGACCATCCCTTTACGAAATTTGCTGTCATGATTGGGCGGCAGTACATGCACTGCCCCTGGTGAACTTCCAGGCTCGGCCATCTGGCCCGCACTGGGAAGTGGTGGGCGCCTCTGATGTAACCGGCCTCCTGCCATTGGTTAGCGTTATCCACCAGCCGGCTGGCACATGACATGGTCCGTAACCGTTGAGCAATGGCATATTGTGGGCTGGCCTCCAAGACAGCGTAGTGACCGCACTCCGTTGTGTAGGCACCTGCGATGGGATCTGGAGAGGCCCGGACAGCCACCAACCAGCCATGCACGTTGCCGAGCCTGGGACAGCAATATCATTCCATGGGCTGTCCACATGAAAGTTGTAGCTTCTGCTACGGCCTGTGTCTGCAAGCGTAAATTAACCAATCAATTACAGATATTGGTGTTGGCTAGCTAGAAAAGTAAAGCGGTGCAAAGCAAATCCCTATGGCTTGGTGTTGCAGGCATAGGTCGCCTGTAATGCTTACAGGTCGGCATACCTGCTCGCTGCGTCATACTACATATGCCTAAGCACGTTGGGTGGAATTCAGCCCACCCTAGGAGCAGGGCGGTGCTCGAACTCTCGTGCAGCAAACAGTAGGCTTAGGCTAAATCTCGGCCTATCAGCCGAAATGCGTCCCCCAGCTGAAACACTTTCGGCCTGTCAGGCATGGGTTCCACTCATGCCTAGGGCTTGACACTGTGCTGGCTTGGTTGAGTGGTGCCACCCGCTCTCGACGTGGCAACGAGCTGGAAGCTGTCTTTCTTTTCCTTACAGCACTTACAGAAACCGTGCAGCGACGTTGGCAAGCTGTGGCTGCAGCTAGACTCCCAACTCAACAGCAATGCACCATGTGTTTTACCGCTCACGATAGGCAAGGTGCCCGTATTCGGAGTGTTTCACTGTTGCATCTTCATCATGGCATGGACCTACACACCTCTCATGACGTTGATATCAGCAACCTAGTCCGCTACCTACCCGTCACAAAGATTGCTCCTCCGCGTCGCATGTCCAACCCATGTAAGGTGCTGCTGTGTTGCCGGGCATGTACCGCTCACACACGCCGACACAGCAGTCTGGCAGGCTGCCAGCATGACACCAGTGCCTCACGTTGGTTTCCCAAAGCTGATCCACCTGGTGCAAGCTAGCGCCCCGCACTCTCCGAAGGGCAGTGGCTGAACTTTTTCCTGTAGCGCAGCTGATGATCCATTGTCTTCAGTAGCTACAGTCCCCATGCCGGGAACACCATTCGCCATGGGCTGTCCTCACTGTGTCCTGCACATTGGGCAGTCAACTCCGTAGCACTGCTCCTGCCAAACCAGATTATGCATCCTGCCCGGCATACCACGGCTGATACCAACCCCCTAAGCAGATGTGTTGGCGCACGCCCGACCTTCGTGCCGGCAGCAACTGGACCCCGCGCCATGCCTAAAATTGTAGTAGTTACATAACCTGCTAATTCGTAGCGGTAACATATATGCCTATACAAGAACTTGCACACACGTGTACCCGGTTTTTAAGCGCACAGTGGCGTTGCATGTGCTGTCTGAGCGTAGTTTCGAGTCCCAAGCCAGCGTGTGTGCTACCGCACCATGGCCATTATGTCCGATGCAGACTGCTTCTGGAGGAGTTGCTTGATCAGCACTGCCTGACCGTGGCGGTCTAACTGTCCGTTAATGCGGACTGGAGCCTTTGCAATTCTTTGCTGCCTGCTTTCCACTGTCAACGTAATGGGCTCGCACAGCTGAATCCACTCCTCACTCGACGTGTCTATCAGGGTCAGCCGAACATTTCCGCTTGCCAGCTCAGGGGTCATAAAGCTGACAACTCCATTTTGAACACAGTGCGGGTCAACCAAAACACCTCCAATGTTCACAGAGATGTATCGTGAGGAGAAGTCAAAGTCCTGTAGACCGGTCACAGCCATGAGAATCTTCTGGCCGCCAGCCTGCTGCAACCTGCTTGGACAGGCCTCCTCAATTGTGAGGTTGTACGATGGTGAAGCAGTTGAGCCAGCTGTTTGGGGAAAATCATCGCCTGTGGTATCAACGCCAAGCGTGGCAGCATCTGAAGGCTCCATGATCTTTGTCATCATCCCCCACAGATCGGCATCAGAAGAGCTAAAGTGCACTGAATTCAGCGGCTCGGCATCGACAGCTGGAGGCAGTAGGACTGTGCTAGTGCAATCATCAGCTGTAGGAGAAGACTTTGGCACACCACTGGAGGAGTGGTCATCTGTCCATGGCAGGTCTCTGCCGTCCAACCCCTGAAATGGTCCTTGGCAGCTGTCTGGCTGAGGAAGCGGCCCGAGCCCCTCCAAGCCCGGAGAGTTGTAGACGGCTGAGTTGTCGAAGGGTGATTGTAAGTACTGCTCCAAATCTGTGGCGCTACTTTGCGCACTCTGTGGCAAGTTGTCATTCAATGGCCCGTAGCCAGACGAAGAAATTGGACCCTTCCGCTGTCCAAACCCTTCTGGAAAGACTGCTTTGTCAAGCTCGCCCTCGTCAGAAGGAAGGATATCAGGAAATGGAAGGCTGGCGAGCTGGTCTGCAAGCTGCGAGGACGCCTTTTGCAAGCTTGCCCTTCGGGCTTCCTCCAGCTTCTGCAGCAGTTGCGGATCTATTGTCAAGAGAGGGCTTGAAGGGTATGCAGCCAGTGTGAAGGTAGTTAATGGGCAATGACCACCCAAAAATGCCACATCTCCGCCCTTCAGGAGCCCTACAAGAGTTGATGGTCGCACCCCAAAAAAGGGGACAGGCAAACTGATGTTGGCCGAAAGAGAAACACAAATCGCAAAACCGGCAATGTAAAGAAAGACTGTGGCGGGATAGCCTGCTGCTGGACCTAGGTCACCCCTGGCTCTGATATATGGTGTAGCAAACTGCTTGCTGCCGCGTTCGACAGAGGAGGTGAAGGTCGCGGCCGCCAGAGGGGAAGAGAGGAAGGGGGGGACTAAGCCAACAACGTGTATCTCATGACCTGAGAACCACAATACTAAAAACACATCACATCACATTGGCAGACCTGTGGTTGTCACGTTTGCCACTGAGGTATGAAAGAAAGAGACTGACTTGTGGCGAAAATGGTGGTGCCTCCGGAGGGACGAAAGCAGGGCTACTCACCGCACTTGCAGACTGGCTAGAACTCATGGAGTCTGCCTCCTCACCCAATGACCACTTGGAGGATTCATTGTTTGCTAATGCAGACATGAGCCCGGTGGGAGAAGTCTTGTCTGTCATTCCGGAGGGTGTTCCTGAGATGCTGCGGTCCGGCACTTGCTCGGGGACTTTCTTTTCTGGCGCAAGTTGAGCACGGGTCGAATCATGGCCAACCGACAAGTAGTGCACCAAGACTAGAGACTCATTGCTGTCCAGAAGCCAATAGCACCGCCTCTGCGAAGGAAACGGGTCAGGAATCCTGTCAAACCTCTTGCTGTCGTGGAAGTGCCAGTGTGGGTTTGCCAGAACAGAACACAAAGCCAGAGAACGCAGGGTGGGGTAGCAAGGATTGCGTCAGACGACTCACCTGCAAATTTGCCGGTGAAATGGCGTGGGCGTAGTAGCAGTTCAGCATTACCACTTGCTCGAGTTTCAGCTTCTCGTGTGTTTCCCTGACGGCTTTGCCGTCACCCTTTTTGCGCCAATCGTGCCCGTCGTTCCTGAAATACTTCACACTCACCCGGTCGTAGAGAAATAAAGTGCCACCTGCGTCAAACAGTAAGACCATTCAATCTCAACATGCGCATTCCTCTATCTAGACAATCCCGAGTGCAAGTACGGGGGCAGCCTGATGATGGGAATGTCCATATGGCCGGTGGGCGGCAACCGAGCCGAGCCGAGCGTTTCCCCAAAATACGGCCGCTGGCGTCACAGGCAAAAAAACAAGGGTGAGATTTTGCTGCCTACCCCTGGGGCGGACGGCGGGTGCTTGGCTGATAGGGAAGCAGTCCTTCCGAGCACAGCTGAGCAAATCCACGACTTCGTTGCATTTCAGCCATTCGGTCTGGGACTTGAGCAGCATGGCCTGGAGTTGCGGACGGCAGGCGACGCTGTGGGGGGTGAGCGGCACGGCTTGGGCTGGTGGCAGGTCGGCCAACTGGTCGGGAGTCGGCCAGTCCTCCTGGACGGACAGGCTGTTCATGAACTCCGGCGCAGTCCAGTCCGGCCCACTGAGGAAATCGTCACCAAAGCCACTGCCAGCTTCCAGCAGAGGAGACATTGTGCAGTGGCGATGTCTCAGTACGTTATTCCAAGCGGCTTCTGGGTTGGTTCCGCTACCTTTGTCGGCAAGCCGTGGTGTGCAATTCCCAGCGATTGGGAGGGTGCACAGAACAGGGTAGGAAAGAGGGTACAATGGTACGAATACAAGTAACTAGCGGCACAGCTGTTAAACCGGGTTTCGTCGACCGCGGGTGCCTCGGAAAGCTAGAGATGGGGTGAATGGTGTGGGTCAATATGACGTCATTGAAACCGCGACTGAACTGCGTTGACGCCTGCAGAGATCAGATGATAGCTCAGGAACTGGCGGCGGGAATTCATACAGTGCGAAAGGAGGGTGGGCGCGATGTGTTATGGCGGGTCGAGACTCGAGTCTCTCCAGTCTCCAGACATGCGGTCATTTTTGTGAGCTAGGGGTGGATCTGGGTGGATTGTAATACTACAAACGCTATTATTTTAGCCTCGGTTTCATCAGGGCCGTCACTGGTGTAATATTAAAAAAATTTAACCTTCCACCTAGGGTACGGTAGGTAGCTGGTAGGGCCGGTACTAGTGGAACTAGTACGTACTCGTTTTCGTACTGCTTCTACTGTACTACTAGTACTCGTACTACCGGTAGTACTATTATTGGCCAATAAGAGTTCGATCAGGGTTCGATCACATGTAGGGTCAGGAGGGACCTCCTGGTAGGGTAGCTCATTCTCTCCCCAGATACTACAGCAGGTAGGGTAGGGTAGTATGTACAGTAGCAGGAGTAGGGATACCCGGCCCCTGGGCACCCTTAGAAAGGGAAGCCAGGGTACAATAGGTCAGAGGTTGATTATTTATCGAGGGCGAAGGATCGACCCAAACAAGCTATGATTTATGAAAGGCCTATTTAAACTAAAACAAGCTACTCAGGCTGAGGGCTCAGGCCTCAGCAGTCAGCGGGCTACGAGTACTCAGCCAGGGTAGGTAGGTAGCAGGTACCTACTTATAAATAATCAGGTACCTACCTACGGGTCCTCTCCAGGCAGGGTACCTGTACCTACCTTCCCAAGTGTAGATTATTGCTGCATTTCCCATGGTACGTACAACACATTAATAAGCTCGTACGTACATTATACATATACTAGTACTGTAGAATGTACATGTTCAGAGCGCACGTACGCGAGTGTCGTACAACGGACGAGGTTCCCCTCTGGTTCCCTTGTATTATTAAAGTTGTAAGGATAATAATAAGTCTTTTTTATTTAATACCGGACCCCGGAACAGTGTCGTTAACACTGTGTAAGTTCATACGGGAAGCAACGGAAAGCGTGGAAAATGTAGAAAAGATAGAAACGGGCCGAACAGAGCAAATATTTTATGGAAGAGGTTATCTGGCCCTCGGCAGGTACCTACTAGGTACAGCTACTGTATGTACCTCTGGCGGTTGCCAGGCATTTTACTACTACTACTACTACTGTAGGCAGTTCGCTCTGTAGCCGGATAGGGTACATTCTAGGAGGTTCTAGAAGGTGAGATCCTTGTCGGCCGGGCCGTGCCGGGGAATATATAACAACGCTCTGTAGCCGGATAGGGTAGTGTTTTTAGGGTATATAGTCTTCACGCCCCGCTTGTACTCAGAGGGGACCAGAAGAAACTGCTGACGTTCATCGTCAAGCTTCAAGCCTTTGAAGCCAGCTACACCAAGAGTCTCCTGGTAGCACTTATAGGTGTCCCGCCAAAGGCCGAGAAGAAACATGTGGCAAGGGGCATCGGTGAAGAAGGTCCTCGCGTCGGCCCAAGGAAACTCTGATAGAAACCGGCTAAGCCTCGATGCACCAGTTGCAGTCTTTAGTTGAGTGAGACGAGTGGTGGGGATCGTGCCAGGATTCGCCTGCATCTCAGCCTCTAGTAGCTCCACGTTGAGGCACTGAGCTACCATTTGATCGTGAGTGAGATCGAGTACCTACACCATGATATAATCAATGTCCCCATACTTGGTCAAGTAGACTCTCCCAGACTTCATGAACCTACACGGTCAATAACAACACTATAGGGCTCATGGGGCATCGTAAGAGGAATTAAGAGGGTGGCGTGCTAGTGGTACGTACCGGATCGCCAACATAAACCGAGATGTAGTCACCTTGCTCAGATGTCCATAACACCAGAGGCTCAGCGTAGCCTCCAGGGTAGCAGGTGCTACTCCCAGGCTCCCTAAGCAAGGCCAAAGTTCTACAACCGGGGTCTGGGGATTTCAGATTTGGCCCCCCCATTTGTTGAACATGTTGGCGCCCTCTTGAGTCAGACTCGTATCCCACTGCGAATACACGATGTTCTATCCCTGACTTGTCTATATGGCCTTGGGAAAGTGCCAGACGTTTGAGATCCTGTATTGCCTCAGCAAGGACGAGATCCAAATTCTTGGGCTCCGGTGGTCCAATATACGCTAGTGGATGTACAAACCGCCTCTTCGAGCGATGTGAAGCTGGCAGGTCCAGGCACTTCATTCCAAATACTGGTAGGCATTGACACATGCACGACCAGTTACTAGTAGTCTAAGAGAAATATGGGATCTTATATAAAGACTCAATACCCTACGCAAGTATTGTGAGGAAGCTACAGACTTACCTGTATGGCCTTTTGTTGAACTCTGGTGAAATAGCACAGCATCTGAGGTTAACGTCACGCAAATGTTGTGTGGATGGGACAGGCACCCATGCTCCCAACGCCCGGTTGCAGGGTCTCCATTATCGATGCGCCTAAAGTCAGGACTGGAGCGATAGGCATTGTCACTAACATCAAGATCCTGACGGACAAGGCGCCGGAACTCAGGATTCTGGAACCACCGCTTTACAGCTCGTCGAGCTCCAAGGTAGTACCACTTGCGAGCAGGCTGCAAGGCCCCCATGGGGTTGCGGGTAAACCGTGGCGCCCCACAGTAATCACACACTTGGTCTTGATAGTAGCTCCAATCCTCAGGGCCTCCTGGATGTCCTTCCCAAGCCATACAACCGTTGGCACACATGTGCCTAACAACCGTATGGCATGACTTCACCTACAGTTGCCATGAGGAAAGGGAGTGAACCAATACTACAGTATTGAACCATATTATGATTGACAATGTCATACGCAACTACAATTAGCCTCTGCAATTCCACATATGTATAGCCTACATGACTTGTCCAGACTAGACAACCAGTAGATTGACTACACACACATGTGCTCACACCTTCAATAGTTTCAAGGCTTGCTTGTAGCTGTGAGGTAGGTTTCCACCAGGGTAAGACAACGCCTCATGCTTTAGCATGTTGGAGAAGGTGTCGTTACCTATAAGGCCACGTTGCTTAAGAGTCATCTTTGTTATAAGATGTGTTCCAACGTTTTCAGAGCAGCTCTCATGAACAAGTTGCCTATAAGCTGCCTCGTCTGATTCGCTATCAGAAGACATACAATCGGTGTATGTGCCGTTTTCGTCCCCGCTATGCTCATCAGACTCCTGTTCACTGTTATTGCCGTTGCTTGTATCCTGTTCTCCTGGCTCCCTGTCGCTTCCTGCGCTGCTGCTGTCGCTACCTAGCTCCTGCCTTGCACCTCCAACACGGAACTGTAGCTCTCGCCGAGGGGGATTGAGTCGAAACAGTGCTATTCCTTGTTCGATTTCCTGCCTGGTGTAGTCCTCCACATCGCCGTCCTCATATACAACTTGGTATTGTGTTGTGAGCATGCCCCTCTCCACCACTATCTCAGAGAGGCTCCCCATGACCTCCCCATAGTGGATCCTACTATTGAAGACTCTAGCTACATGCACACCAGTGTAAGTCGCTGCAGTATTGTAGAGCTGACCAGGTTCAATCCTTGAAGCCGATCCCGCAGCTAGATTGGCAAGTGGGACGTCCTCATCTTCTGAGTCTCGGTTGGCAACCTCGACTTCAGGTGGCCGGGGGCCATTGGTGTATTCAAGGCTGGCTGGGACTTCGTGAAAGAACTTGCAGCGTTTCCCGGAGGCTCTGCCGGGCCAGTGCCGGGTGGTGGCCTGGGTTAAAGACTTGGCTAGAAAAGTTGTGCCGCAGTCATTGCACCTGTAGTGGCCAGGAATACCTGCAGCCTTATTATAAGCCTGCAAAGTTTCGAGCGCTGGGCCTTTGTTTCTCGCTCTCCGAGGAGGCATGGTTGCGCGTCCGGGGGTGGCATCGGGTTGTGCTCAGTCTTACTTGGGAAGCGCCGCCGTTATAAATTCATCGTAAGTGCTGAGCGCAAGTGTGAGCTAGTACTACCGGGCTATATATCCAGCTCATAGATAGGCTATCAACGTGTTTACTATCATATTATGACATGTACCTGCGCGGATGTATCAATACATCATACCTTTAGGTTGGTAGGTACCCTACCTATATATAGGTAGAACAAATTACCGCCATTATACTCATAATAATAGCCAAGTACCCAAGGAAAATGAAAGTACCCGGTAGTCCTGGTTTTTTTTTTTGCCACGGCCCGGTAGTACTAGTATATACCTCATAAGACGCTAGCCGGCCCAGTTGTCATCCTTGTAGTAAATATGGTAAGCGAAAGAAAATCCTTCTTTTATTTGCCTGGTGCCGAAGCAATCGTCTTGTACGTTAATCGTCTTATAATCCTCAGGTATTCGTTCCGGGTGTCCTCGGTATCATACCTAGTACGATTACAATCACGGAAATTACAGGGAACCCGTAGCAAATCATTTGTGCGTAATCGTACTCCTACAAATTATATGTATCAAGAGTATATGTCTCAAGGATTATAAAACATACGAGTACCTCTACCTGAATGGTTAGTATAAGTAAGGTGTAAGTCGGGTACATGGCCACATGAGGACGCAAGGTCACTCGTAGTCGGAAACCCGAGTAGCCCGTGAGAAGGTGAGATCCTTGTCGGCCGGGTCGTGCCGGGGAATATATAACAACAGTGCCGCCTTGCATGCGCGTCAGCGGAAGCGCGAGCGAACAAATAGAAAACGTTCCGGGTTGTGTAGCAGTCCCGCTCGGCAATCGCAGGTCGTTGAACCAGGAGGCAGCCTGCCTTCTGGCTTCAAAGAACCCAAAGTCACCCCACCCACAGTCACCCAAACCCGCGGAAAACTACGCGGTACGCTGAGGTGAGTACGCTGGTACGCTGAGCTGGTACGCTGAGCTGCTGAGCCGACCCATTGGCCCCTCGTACATGCAGGTGTGGACTGGCGGACACCCCACAGGCTCACACCCTCGGCCGGCTCGGAAACCCGAGCCACTCCCGTCTCCCCCCCGGCCCCTTCACCCTGGCTTGCGTGAATGCTGAAAGTAATATAGTTGTCGCCCTCGGCCGGCTGGCAGACATCGTCGGCCGGCCTAGAAGCCTGAGCCACTCCGGCCCCCCGGCCCCTCTGGGGGCCGGCACACCCGTGGAGAAGCACTTTTAGAAAAACAGAAAAATGTGCCTAACAAAATGTACGGACCTAGGTTTGGTAGAGTGTAATTGTGTAAAAGATGGAATTCCATGAACTCCTACCTGTTTCCACGAATTTCGTGCATGTTCTGGGGAGCCCGGAAATTAAAATCCCGAAGAAGATAGAAGAAGTGGAAAACGCACGGAAAACCGCGTGAAATCTGGAAATGACAGGCGAATTCAGAGGAGGAACAGAAAAGTGAACAATGGACGTGGCTACTTGTAGCCCAATTGAGACTCTAGACGCAGAGGGTAGGGTAACTAGCGCTACGTTTCATCCACACATCCATTGATAGCCTACCAGCTTGGCGCTTGCTTCACTTCAAACCACGGATCGAAGCCAACAGCTACAGTACCTACCCTACCTTACCTTACCTTACGGATCGCATATGGTATGTCTGGCATGGCCAGGGCCCAGGGGTTTTTCACTACCTACAATACCTACTATCCGACAGGGTGAAAACAAACTGGCCGTCTGTCACGGTCTGTGTCTGACTGTCTTTCGCTCTCTCTTCCCTGCGCTCCCACTGCACACCACTGCAACCCTCCGCACTCACCCCCCCCCCCCCCCCCCCCGCCATTCTCTCTATCGAGCGCTCCCACTGCATGCCCCAGTCTCCCCTTCTCTCTTTCTAACCCGTGGTCCCACTGCAACCCTCCCAACTGCACCCCCTGCCTCTTCTCTGTCTCTCTCCGTCTCCCTCCTTCCCTGTCTATCTGTCTCTGACACGTTCCATCTGGCTCACTGTCTCCGTCTCCGTCTCCGTCTCCGTCTCCGTCTCCGTCTCCGTCTCCGTCTCCGTCTCCGTCTCCGTCTCCGTCTCTGTCTCCGTCTCCGTCTCCGTCTCCGTCTCCGTCTCCGTGTCCGTCTCCGTGTCCGTCTCCGTGTCCGTGTCCGTGTCCGTCTCCGTGTCCGTCTCCGTGTCCGTCTCCGTGTCCGTCTCCGTGTCCGTCTCCGTCTCCGTCTCCGTCTCCGTCTCCGTCTCCGTCTCTCTAAACTGCGCTCCCGCTGCAACCCCCTGCATCGATCCCCACTGCACATTACCTTCTCTATTTCTGACTTGTGCTCCCACTTAGCCCTGCCCACTGCACCCCGCCATCTGTCTGTCAGCCTGTTTGTCTCTATGTGAGCTGCAACTGCATTATATCCCTGCCTCCCCACCCCCTCCGTCCCTCCTCTCTCCCTCTGACTTGCGCTCGCACTGCAGCACCCCCCAATGCCTCCCCCACCCATTCTCTGTGGCGCTCTCTCTCTCTCTCTCTCTCTCTCTCTCTCTCTCTCTTTCTCTCTCCGTCCCTGTGAGTCTGTTCCGGCCACTTTCAGTCTGTCTCCCTGTCTCTGTCTCTCTCCCTCCCTCTGTCTGTCTGTCTGTCTGTCTCTATGTCTGTCTCCGTCTCCGTCTCTGTCCGTCTGTCTGTCTGTCTGTCTGTCTGTCTGTCTGTCTCTGCCCCCCCTGCGCTCCCACTGCACCTCCCCTTCCCTCTGTCTGACCTGGGCTCCCACTGCAGCCCTCCATATTGCACCGCGCCTTCTGTCTGTCCATCTGTTTCTCTATGACCTGCAACTCATGGGGGATTTGAAATCCCCATAGCCCTCCCCAGTCCCCACTCCCTCCTGCCCTTCTCTCTCCCTCTGACCTGTGCTCCCCACTGCAGCCCTTTCCACTGAATCCCCCGCCCCTTCTCTGTCTCTCTCCATATCTCTACTTCCCTGTCTGTCTGCCTGTCGCTGTCCGTTTCCCTCCGGCTCCCTGTCTCTGTTTCCCTGTCTCCGTCTCTCCCTCTCCCTCTGTGTCCCTCCCTCACTGTTGTGCTCCACAGCTGGGTGCCCCTGCAGCCCTCCTCACTAACCCCCCCCCCCCCCCCCCTTCTTTATCTAGCGCTCCCGCTGCTTGCCCCTGCCTCCCCGGCCCTCTTTTCCGACTTCAGCGCTCCCACTTCAGCCCTCCCCACTGTACCCTGCCTTCTGTCTCTCTGTCTTGCTGTGACCTGCAACTGCATTATACACCCGTAGCCCTCCCCACTCCATCTGACCTGGGCTCCCACTGCAGCCCTCCCCACTACATCCCCCGCCCCTTCTCTGTCTCTCTCCGTCTCTCTATTTCCCTGTCTGCTCTTCTCTGTCGCTTTCCGTCTGGCTCTCTGTCTCTGTCTCCCTTTGTCTTCCTCTCTCCTGCCCTCCCACTGCATGTCCCTGCAGTCCTCCTACCCCCCCCCCCCCCCCCCCCCGCCGTGATCCTGCGCTCCCGCTGCACGCCCCTGCCTCCCAACTGCACCTCCCCTCCCCTCTTTCTGACCTGTGCTCCCACTGCAGCCCTCCCCACTGCGCCACCGCTCCTGCCTTTATTTCTCTCAGTGAACTGCAACTGCGTTGTATCCCCGTAGCCCTCCCTACTCCCTCCAGCCCTTCTCTCTCCCTCTCACCTGCACTCCCACTGCAGCCCTCCCCACTACATCCCACGCTCCTTCCCGGTCTGTCTCTGTCACAGTCAGTTGCCCCATCTGGCTGTGTGTGTGTGTGTGTGTGTGTGTGTGTTTCCCCCCCTCTGTCTCTATCTGTCTGTCTCTTTCTCCCTGTCTCTCCCTATCTATATCCCTCTCCCTGTCTTTCTCTCAATCTTTGACATGCCACTGGAGCGCCCCCCCCCCCCCCCCCCCCCTTTTCTCGGTTTAAGTGCGCGGACGACAGCTAGAGAAGGCTGGTAAGCTGGGGATCAGGCGGGGATGGTCAGGAGAGGGCCAAGCAGGCTGTGGGATACTCTGGAGGCTATATCTGCCCCCCCCCCCCCCCCCCTTTCTTCCCAGAAACACCCGGCCTGGGGTGAGACATGTAACAGTACAACAATGAAAAGAGCCGGTTAAAATACAGCCTGTTGAACTGGTAACAGTGGGCCATTCAGCTCTGGCCTGAACCTTGGTTACACAATGCAATATATCTTTACTTTACTGTTTGTGTCGTCAACACGTCACGCAACAATAGATATCTCTGGTCCCGCTACACCCCTAACACATGTAACCCTCTCTCCTTCCTTGGCTATATATTAACTGAGGATAAGTACGTCTGTACCTTCCTATCTGTACCTATAACTACGGCACAGAGCGCTTCGGGGGCATGCCTGACCCCGGGCGGGGCCCGGCCGGGTATGTACGACTATCCATACGAGTACCTACAAGTCCCTATGCTGATTGCTTCCTCGGTCTCTTCGACGGACTGACTTTGTCGGAGCACGGCGCACATGCCCGATCAACATGGTCACCCAGGCCGGCCCGTTACTACCTGCCATGAATACCGATCGGGCCTGCAGCTACACCCCTTCTGGTCTCTGGGGAACCCCCACGTACGATGCACAGCGAAACCCGCGGAGCTGCGGCTGCTTAGAATCGCAGAACGCAACCCGAATCTGTTCTGACTGCCAGTAGATCTGCCACCCACAGCTCTGCTGCTACTGTGTGTTCGGCTGCCGGGCCGGTAACGCGCTGCGCATGCAGGGCGCAGCCCAGCCCGCGCGCTCGAGATCCTGCATATGCTGGTGTCTGGTAGGGTACGTACTCTAATTACATTCCGTGATTTAATCGGGATATTCGTAGCATTTCGTGAATTTTCCCCGAAGGAATGTGGTTGGATCGGAAAAATCTCGAGTTTCGTCACGAATACTCAACGGCAAACGAAGGGTTGGCCTTTGGGTCCGGTTCCGGGACCGGGCCTTCGGCACATGTGCCGGGGCTTTATGCGGGGGCTTTGCCCCCGCCTAAACGGGTCTTTTTAGTGGGTTGAACTCCCACACTACCGTAGCGGTTTCGGCCGCCGGTGCTCCATAACACAGCCAGCTCCGGGGTCCCCCGGATGCTCCATAACGGGTGCCGAAAGGCATGGCCAGGGGGTTTTTGACCTTCCTCCCCGGGGGTAAAAAAAAACTAAGGGTACTAGTACAAGTACTAGCTAGTAGGGATGGTCGTCGGAATCATGCACGAGGAGGACAGCCCGAGAATTATTAATCTGTCGAATCTTTTTCCTCCCTCGAATCTTATTCCGCGATTTTAAGGCCACTTCTTAGTAAATTTTTCGTTTGAGTATTTCGGCCTTTTGTGGAGGTCGGGCCCGAAATTTGGGACTTCGTACTAAACTTTTAGCGGTCGTTAAATCAGGGGGCATTTGTGGAGCTCCACAAATCAGATCAGCCGCATCGGAGACTATTTCGGCTGAAATAGTTTGATTTGTGGAGCTCCACAAATGCCCCCTGCTCGCTCCCCGGCCGGGACGCTATACTTCAACCGACGAGTACAGCGTCCCGCACGGAACGACCCGTCGATTTGTCGGACCCCTGATCATTCCGTGCCGCAGCCCGCGTGCGCGGAGTGACCGCCTGACCAACGCGGGCTGCGGCACGGGCAGCTATTACGCCGCTGACTATGCGGCACCCGCTGATGGTCCGTGCTCGTACTAGCAGGTACGCGCGATCGCTCGCGACACCTGCACGAGTACTCGTACGAACCTGTAGAGAGGAGTAGAGGTAGAGCTATTGCTAGCTAGCTAGCTAGGGTAGGGAGTGGGGACCTAATCATAGACATGTTCCTAATTCGAGACATTTGGTACGTCTCTATGTACTGGGTAAAGTACTATATCTCTGTACTCGTACGAGCATCCGCCGGTCCCAGGGACTGTTTCCGTATCCTTTGTCGTGTTTCGCTCCCAGAAAGAGGAAAATATTTTTTAGGGCCGGGCACCTGTTCCGGACTGCATCTTGGTATTATTCGTAATTTTCACGGATTTGTTTCTTGTTATTTCCTTGGGGAAAATGTCTATAATTAGGAACATGTCTATAATTAGGGCCCCCGCTCCCTAGTGCTATCAGGAGGGATCCTCCTGGTGCTATTATTTGAATGATATGCCTAGAACGCTGTCAATAGATACTGCATGTGGGTAGGCCGTAGGTAGCTATCAGGCAGGGGCTCCGTTTGTACGAGTACGAGTAGCAGTAGTACAAACGTGTATACAAGTACTCCCGGCCGGGGATGAAGAAAAAGTTGAGGGAATCGTTACAGTGAGGGGGCCAGTCGCCATGCAGAGCAAAAGTACAAGTGTACAGCACGGTTTTTACTACACGCTTCCGCGTATCTCTGTACGTGAGTACTGTTTGCCAAAGTCAGATACGCGTGATTAAAACACGCAGCCAGGTACGATTGACATAGTACGTGATTTAAAAATATATCCTGATTTATGTACGTCGCAACTCGCAACTCCCAATGCCAATTGCCACCAGCGCAGACAAATCACAATACGTTCCACAGCCCAACTAAAGTATTGCGAATATTGTACTAGCTACTCTAGCTAGTGCCGATCTATAATAGAGATAGTTCAGTGCTCAACGTACTGCGGTCTGCGACAATGCTAGATCCGACCAGAAGTTCTCGAGACTGGAAACTGTATGTATCGCTATCGCTACAGTATCCCTGCTGTGGTAGTGCAGTCGGTAGGTAGGGTACAGTAAGAGTAGGTACCACTTACCAGTACGAGTACGAGCATCTATCCATCTATATATCTATCGTACTCGAGCATCTATCCATCTATATGATCTATCGATCTATCTATCTATAATAGCTAATAGCTACTACCTATCTATCTATCTATTACTTATGAGTAGGGTACCAGTGAGGAACACACCGAAGAACCCGAGTATTCGGCGGATATCCTCCCCGAGGCGATTCCGCGGATATTTCATGGGTATACCCGGCCTACCCTATTACTGTACCCACCATACTAATAAACGCGGCCCGCGGCCCCCGCTCTCCTGTGACCACACCGTTGTCAACTACCCACCATACTGAGACCTCCTGCTGAGAGCCTGAGGGCTGAGACTAATAATAATAAATATAAGGCCATATAGGGTACTGTACACGTTGTACGGGTCACCATGATCCTCACGCGGTAACGTACATACCTCGCACTAGTACCGCGGTAACGTACATACATGGCACTAGTACTGAGTACAGTACATACTACTGACTACATGCGGGTAAACCATGCGGTCCTGCCGCACCATCCATACATGTCTGTACTGATAACAATTATTTGTATGTTTTGACAATATGTTTTGAGGTCGATCGAGGCAGGCCAGCTTTCTCACGAGATACATCTGAGGTACTCGTAGTAGTGTCCCGAGATGGGCGCCCCACCAGACCTCCAGCCCGGCTGATAAAACACTTCGGCGAGCAGCCCTTCCCACAACTTCTATCGACAGCGACCGGGCGGGCGCGTTACGACAGCGCGCCATCGCGATACGTTGCACACGAACATCGATTCGTTTGACTGTCTATCCACACCACTGTGGCAAGGAGACATCCTCAGGATATTGGAGTCGATATCAGATACTGGTAGGCGCACTGCAGGCCTCATTGCCGCATGCCCACTGCACCCGGCCGGCTGGCCGGGTTTCTCTCACTGTCGGAACAGTCACGCAAGTCCTCGGAAGTGATCCCGTTCGAAAAGCCGATTTAAGTTCGCCGTTGCCCGGTGGCCACGACGATCCCAGATTTTACTGTGTGCATTATTTCCCCTGATTTTCGACGGGATGGTCGTCTTATCTCTCCCCTCGCGGTTGCTGTTCTTCCGTGGTGATTGAACTCCTGCTTTCCGAAGCTCCTACCGTGAGCGGAAATATAGATGTCTCGGTCGCCGCACGGAACCCGCCTGGTCCCACCCACTCTGGCACTCTCACTCTGTCACTACATCACCATGATCTACCGTCGCGGCATGAGTGGATGTTATCCATGAGAGCATGAATTGTCAAGACCGTGTTTGGGTCCTTGTTGTTGTCTGCCATACTGCGAAGGCGCGTGGGTTGAGCTTCTCGGAACGTGTTCACGCGGCCGTTTCGCGCGACGCGCAATTGGTCTTCCGCGTGGTCTGCCGCCCCTTCGCCGCCACGGGCAACGTTGTCGTCTTGCGCATCATCATCCATTCTCTCTGCCTGACCTCCTTTCTAGTTTCTGCTCCCCAGATAGTAGGTGTGGGCAAATGTGATTTACCGGCCGGGGCCTCTGCCGTCTACCGCCCTGTGGCGTTTATCGGCACTTGCCCTCCTACTTCCGACTGGGCTGCGTTGCCGTGTACGATAGTGCGTACCCCGTGTTGATTCCGCTCCGCTGCGCCTCGCCTGTAGCTACGAGTGTCGAGTACCTGTACTGGTGTCGCAAGCTCATACAGGCCACGCACCCTGCCCCCCTAACCACCACATTGTCTTTTCGCTAGGTCTGATCAGTTCTGATCATATTCCTACGTTATTACGTCCTGACATGCGTCTGCCCCTCGTCTCAGGGAATCCAGCAACAGCTCTGGTCACAGTGAGCTTCAAGAAGAAAAAAGCCGACCAGTCCCCGCTACCTAACTGCTGACGTTTTCGGGTGTCGGTCGTCCGCACCCTCCCGGACAGAGCCCTCTCAAACCCGCGCGTATCATCTGCCGGCCGTGACTGACTACTTCGTTTCGTGACGCGGTGTTTTCCATAATTTTTACGGCTCGACGGACATTGGTCTAGAGCACAATGGGGTTTGGCACGCCAAGCAGCATAGGCTTTCCGGCACGGTTCGAAATGGGGTATCCGCCTCCCCTCGCGGACAATAAGTTGATCTCCGGGGCCGGAGCGGCGGGGATGCCGGTCGGGGTTGCGGCAGATAGCTTTCAGGCTGCTGCCGTGGCGCAGCAGCATCACCAGGCCGTAGCTCAGCAGCAGCAGCAGCAGCAGCTACACTTGATGCGGGGTGGCTTCGGCACCACCGCCCAACTCGCTTCTCACTTGCGTCAAAGTGCCGTAGCAAAGGAGATCGCCGTGCCGCTGCAGGCCCGCGCGGATGTTCCTCTCGTGGCCTCGCATCTGATCGACAAGGCCCGTACCCATTGGCTTAAGGGCAACGAGCTCCTCAAGCTCTTTCACCTTTGCGCCGAAGGCCAATTTCCGCTGTCCACTGCTGCAGCCCACCAGCCCCCGAGTGGACACCTCTTTCTGTACGACCGACGGACCGTGCGATTTTTCCGTCTGGACGGGCACAACTGGCGCAAGAAGAGTGACGGGAAGACCGTGAAGGAGACGCACGAAAAGCTCAAAGTGCGGACACACCCGTAGCTTTGCTTTCTGTTCAAGAAGGTGGGGGGGGGGGGGGGGGGGCGGTAGTAGCGTTGCCTGCTCCCGGGCTCTGTTTCTGACAACGCATGTGCACCCGTCCTGCACAGATTGACAACGAGGACAAGGTGAATTGCTACTACGCCCATGCTATCAGCCCTGCTAGCATGCAGCGACGCTGTTACTGGAGGCTAGACGATGACAGCCTTGTGCTGGTCCACTATCTTGAACCCAACTCCTCCGGGTCAAAGCACTGGCAGCCCACTCAGGGTCTGGCAGCAGCAGCGGAGCCGCAGCAGCTGCCAGGACGCTTTACCATGGGGGGGACGCAGCCTCCTCTGGTTGACTCAGTACCGATGCATCCTGGCCTTGGTGGAGACAAGTACAATATCAGCCAGCAGAAAATCTCCATGGCTGCCAAGAGCGCTACTTCTGGGTATCCGGCGCCCCGACACAACACAGAACCTGTAAGCTTACCCTGGCAGATGTATGGCACCGCCTACACACAGCCCCCTTTCCAGTGGCAGGTAATAAACTCCAGTGGCCTGCTCGCTCTCCTGCTTTGTGTCTTACGGCCTTCTTCCTGCTGATGCCGTGTGACACGCCCTCGCAGTGCTTGCATGTTTCATCTTCACGCTCCCCTCTTACTGACCCAAAACCACGTGCTGATACGCATGATTGCTGCTGTTTTCTCAGAGTCATGCGGACGCCTTTGCTCTGCAACCAAGCATGGGGGTGGGTCAATCTCCAGCCTGGTCATGGGACACCTTTGCAACCGCACCTGTATCGCACCCAGACCTTCTTAGCATGCACGGACCCTTGGCCTCAGTCCAGGAGCATGCCTCTGGTTCAGGCGGTGGCACCCAGCAGGCAGCAGCCCGGGCAGTGACAGTGTCCCAATCTGGCCCCTCAGGCCACGCACATGGACGACGCAATGTGGCAGACCCCCGCAGACACTCTGAGGAAGTTGTTCGTAGACATATGGCCGAGCCTGGTATCTCTCGTGAGCACTCATCGGCTCAGAGCCAAGAGGCAGGAGAACAGCTTGCTGATTTGGACCAGCGCGCCAAGCTGGGAGACCAGTCCCAGGGCTGGTTTGTTATCTGGGAGGTTAGCCCTGAGGCGACATCCACAGAGGGAGGGGAGAAAATCCTCATCGTCGGCCACACCTCCAATGGGTTCGAGCAGCATCGCACTGTGGTAGTGGATGTAGATGGCGTAAAATGTCCAGCTCAGGTGATCAAGCCTGGTGTCATCTCCTTCATTTCTCCGCCGCACTCGCCCGGAAAAGCCAAGGCGACCATCCTTGGTTCTGATGGCCAGATTCTGAGCGCCCCTGCATCTCTGAGCTTCCGAGGACCACCGAGACGATCCATTCAGACGGAATTTGATCCTTGGGGCGCCCCTCGGTGAGCCCCTTTGTTCTGGCCTTTTATTTGCTGCAGTTCCCAGGAGCTTCCTGTCCGTGTGAAGACCGGAACCCCCCCCCCCCCCCCCCCCTTTTTTTTTCTCGCACCAACGGTCCTCTTCTCGGGTCCATTTCCCATCGCTCAGTCGACTGACAACTCAATATTTGTTCACTTTCCAGGCCCGGCAGTGAACCCAACAGCCACGTGCAGGTGGGGTCTATAGCTTCTACAGATCAGAAGATGGCAGAAGATGCGCCGCGAGACACGCAGATGGAGCTCATCCGCTATCTGTTTGAGAAGAACCAGGACGGATCGACCAGACGACCGCGGAACATGTCCATCAATTAGCCAAGAGCGGCGCTTCCCTATCCCTTCTCATCCGTGGAGTCCTTCCACTGCTTACATGCATGAGCATGCTGGGGAAGTGTGCAAATGCGGCGTATCCATATCCAGCAGAAGTGAAGCGTAGGCGATTGCCTTTCGGCCTCAAAGCTCATCAACGGCACGATGCCATTCTGAGCCGGCCTCCGATCATGCATTATGGTATGTATAGAATGAGCAAGACATAGAGTTAGGAACCATGACAGTAGCGTTGCAGTATTGTTTCTTATGTCTCTTTCCCCTTTCCTTTCTAGTTCTGCATCTCTACTTGCAGTTTGGACATTTTGTTGAATTAGTCCAAACCTGTTTACCATGCCCTTATCTCGGCCTCACACCATCTACACGTCTTGTCAGAAACCAGCCAGTGCCGCATGATGTGGTCACACCTAAGACCACTGACAGTTACTATTGAGTGCACCCCTGCAACCCCTTCAGACCAGCCTAAGACCTGCTACATAGCTATCGCTACACGTAGGTATCAACCAAGCATAGGTACCCTACAAGTCACTCGCACTGGTGTTGGGTTTCCAGTCAAAGTCAGAACTCTCTTTTAAAATATGAGCTTGCGAAATTCTTCCGTAAATGATAATAATATCGCCATAATTCATGCAGATATTTTGTTCTGATGATTCAACGCTGGTATGAGGGAAGATATCTTCAACTCATGTAGGGTACCTACGTACTAGAGTACAGCGCCGACTCCAACGTCTAACGCTCGTGTACCGGCAGGGGCAGATGATATATTAACCTTGCTTACTACCAGCCGTTCGTCACTCGCTCACATGACGATATTATATCTCCTACCGGCTGCAGTACCATATAATAATAATAAGGATATCTCCATATATGATCTATAGGAGATACATGCTCGTACTGTGTATTGTAGATCCAGAAATTCGCTCCTCTCACCCTGTACCTAGCTCAGTAGCTCTCTCTCTCTCGAGAGGGCACCCTACCTGCGCGCGAGCGCAGGGACTTGTACTGACATTTGATCACATGGCCGTCCGGGAATGCAGATTGTCCAGGTACTCGTACTGTACTGTACTGTAAGCATGCCTCCTGGTATAATTGTAATGTACGTGTACAGTAACCTGGTACAATAATTTATCCAAGCGAAGCGAGGATGGTGCGCAGCAGCACCGAGCGGAGCGTTCAGGCTAAAGGTACGTGAGTAGTCAACATATATTGGGGACCTGGTAAACTTTCTGGGCCGTACGATGAAAATCAAGCGGTGCAAGATGTGCCACGGTAGGGTATGTTTTTCTTATAGATGGGGAAAAACTTTCTTCCTGTCGGATCAAAAAGTCACGATTAATAGGCGCCGTCCGATTGATTTTGACACTACGAAATGGCCGTCCGATCATCACGGTCGAGTAGGGTTCGGTACCCTAGCTATTCCGGCTAGTTCGGCCCAATGAGTAGTAGTACTACTATACAATAGATAATAGCGATAGTACTCGCACCATCCGCAGCCTAGCGCTCGCCCTACTGCTAGTTGCCCTAGTATAATTTCAATGTTCAGCTCCCGGTTTTGCCAGGCCGGGAGTCATCTGTTGCTCGAATTGCATTCCGTGATGTCATTCATCGCCATATTATAGGGATATATTCGTATATGTTCGTGATTTTTGCCCGACTGAAAGCAATCCGATAGGAGCACGAGTACGGTGATGGTTTTAATATATTACTCTCTCTGTACCGGAGAGAGTGTGTGTGTGTGAGAGAGAGAGGGCAACTTGCAGTTGCCCGAGTGCTCTCTCTAGAGTATCTCCTACAGTGGAGCCATGTCGCGGACTGGGAATACTGCTCTCTAGTGAGTTCTAAGGATTACAATGTTGACGATTATGTTTTTATGGTACATAGTACTGAAGGGCCGTGTGGAAATGTTGACAGCGGCCGGCTGCCACCTGCCGGGCGCCTGGCGTATATAATAACACGTCGTGCAACTGCCGCACGAGTCAGTCAAACAGTTTCAGATGCTATGCGCGCGCATGGCGCCGTGACGCTGCGTCACTCCCCGATGACCCCTCCTTGGAACTCTCTCCGGAGCGGCAGAAGCATCTATTGTGGGATCCTACACTTCCTCCCGCCCCCCTCCCTCCACGGACTCTCAGGGAGCATGCCCCCTCTCGCACTTGCCCGGCTAGAGTTGCTGGCTCAGCTGACGACGGGCGTAACAGTCCGGCAAGCCGTTGTACGAGTACTATGACCGTCGTACGGAAGCCCGGGGTTCTGATGTAAGTGTAAGTGTAAGTGTTAGAATCAGAGATTCCGAATTGTAATCCTCCGAGCTCTGAGCGTGCAGCTTTTTCTGTGACTTCCAGTGGATCCATGTTAATGTATAGAGAGAGCGCTCGAGTCTCTAGTCTCTAGAGAGGTTGTGGATGGTGCGCGACGCGTGCATTACCACATAAAACCCTACATACCCTACTATACTGATGTACCACAATTAATGCTCTCTAGCCACGTACTCGTAGTATACGTGTGAATTGAGGTAAGTAATAGTACTAGTAGTAGGTAGGTACTAGGTACCTACTGTACCTACCATACCTATACTCGTATTCCCGGTTATTTAATACATGCCTGGAGGAATCATGGATGGCGATATTGCTAGCCTCTAGCACTCGTCAGTAGGTAGCAATTATAGGTGGTAAAATAACCTTATTTTATTCTTGGGGGGGTTTAATTAATATTAATTAATAGTTAATTAATAATAAAACAAAAAAAAGTATTAATTAACTCTGGCAGTCGTGCGGCGAGGCAGCCAGGCCACCGGTCGGGCGGGCTTGGTCTGGCGTGGGCCAGTGCGTGGCCGCTGAACAACTTCATGTTGATGTGGTGAAATATATGGTCGAGGACGCCCTCTCACATGCAATAGATGAGTCAGAGAGGATTGCCTCTGCTGCTGGTGATGATGAGGGGGCTACCGATCAAGCCGCTGAGGCCGGACCTTCTACTTCTGGTTGCCAAACTAGCTCTAATACCAATGTGGTAGACTTGGTTGGAGATGATTGATGAGTGAAGCCAATATGGGATGTATAAAAACTGTGAGGGTGTTTAGGGATGGGAAGATACCGGGTGTAACTTGCAATTTGCTGCAGCCTGCATCCAACTGCCATGCAAGTAGCAGCATGCTGTGAATATATTAAGCATTGTGCCTCATTTATTTTATTATGAGGGGGGTTTAATTAATAGTTAATTAATAATAATTAATAGTAGGGGATATTATTATTAATTAAATAATTTTATTTTCGAATTAATTAATCGGCGCAGGTATAGTAGCAATATACTATCCTTTTGCAGCTTGTTGGTACGTAGCTCTTGTTGCGCCGCCCCCGCCGTAGCTCCGAGACCGCTCCATCGTGCACGACTTCGTAGGTAGGCACTACCGATGTCTACGTGTCGAATACACTTGCTAGCTGCTACTTCTCAGTCCGTCGTACGGACGATCTTAGCCTTTTCTCCTCTTGCCTAGGACAGCTGTTTTGTGTGCCTGGAACTGCCGAAAGTGAGGTCTGTCCCACCCCAGCTAAGCGATCCCCAGCGCCGTCCGCGAGGACTGGCTGTGACGGCGTAGCGCGGCACGTTGCGCGACAAGCTGGGTGGGCCTGCTGTCACACGAAGTAGGTGCGGCGTCTGAGATTCAGAATTCTAGAATCCGAGAATTCCGGCTGGAACAGAGATCATGAGAGCATTGGATCGGGTCGAATTTCGATAAGCAAACATGAGCGTAAACATAGGAGTGAAGCCGGAGCCAAACCGGTTTCAGACGGACATGGGAATCATATCACGGCGAGAGACAGACAGAGATACCTGGCACACCTGCAACCTGCGACATGGAGATATCATCGCAACTCCATGGAGTCGCATGGAAGGGACCAGTGTTAATGGGATGTGCATGTACAAAACATGATTCTGTGGCGTAGTAGGCGAAAGTTGTTATTGATGCACACCTGCATCTGGTG